>NC_132887.1:3634888-3664888 GCF_030463535.1 Salminus brasiliensis
TTCTCCGAAAGGGGGTTCAAGTGGTTATGGTAGGGATATGAGGCAAAGGAGACATGCTGTAGTTTTCTAATAGAGACGTATTAAACACAGTAACTGTAGCTAATCAAACATAAAACACAGTATTTTCAGTAAATTCTGATCCAGTTCACCTGTGTTTCGTAACATCAAAAATCTAAAACCTATAATTTAAAGTCTATTCACCAGTCTGGGATGTTTACGTCACTGGCAGCCACACAATCCCAAAGCTTCACAGTTGACCAGATGTTCTTTTCATGAAACACAGTTCCTTTTTTCCTCAAAGCGTAAAGTCACACAGTCTTTCCAGCACTTAGATTACCTAGTATTACTTTGCACAGATCACACTGATGAGATTTTTAATGTTATGGCAGCTATAGCTATATAATAGCTGTGCTTTAGGATTAGCTGAATATATGGTTTTATATAGAGAGGCTAGAGAGGCTGTGTTTACTACTAATCAATTAAACAGAATGTGTTATTTGGCCAGTGGTGCCTAAACCTTTACTTACAACATAATATGTTTAATATTATGAAATATAATATTTAATTATATTATATTATTATTTGATATTATATTAAATATTATAATATACATTATATATATGTAGAGAGCCAAAAGTGATTGATTTATGGCAGTGTTCAGAGAAGGTTGTATTATTATTATTATTATTATTATTATTATTATTATTTTCATTATTGTTTTAGGAATTATTATTATTATTATTATTAGTTGTAATAGTGGTAGTAGTGACAGTAGTAGTATTATTTGCAGTAGTAGCAGTAATAGTCACAGGGGTTGCAGTAGTAGTAGTAGCAGCAGTAGCAGTAACAGTGATGGGAGCAGTAGTAGTAATAGTAGTAGTAGTGGTAATAGCAGTAATAGTAATAAAAGTGATAGTAGTAGTAGTAGTGGTAGTAGTAATAGTCTTAGTGGTAGTAGTAGCAGTAATACTAGTAGAAGTGATAGTAGTAGTAGCAGTAGTGATAGTGGTAATAGTAATAAAAGTGATAGTAGTAGTGGTAGTAGTAATAGTCTTAGTGGTAGTGGTAGTAGTAGCAGTTGTGTTAACAGTGGTAGTACTAGTAAGAGTAGTAGAAGTAATAGTAGTAGTAGCAGTAGTGATAGTGGTAATAGCCATAGTAGTAATAAAAGTGATAGTAGTAGTAGTAGTGGTAGTAGTAATAGTCTTAGTGGTAGTGGTAGTAGTAGTAGCAGTTGTATTAACAGTGGTAGTAGTAGCAGTAATAGTAGTAGAAGTGATAGTAGTAGTAGCAGTAGCAGTAGTAGTAGGGATAGTAGTGGTAACAGCAGTAATAGTAACAAAAGTGATAGTAGTAAAAGTGGTAGTAGTAATAGTCTTAGTGGTAGTAGTAGTAGTGGTAACAGCAGTAATAGTATTAAAAGTGACAGTAGTAGTAGTAAAAATAGTAGTAGGTATGCTAATAGTAATAATACTGTGTATCATCAGTGTAACAATAGAACATTATTTGGTATTTTAACAGAACCCTGTGATGCGAGCAGATGTAGATGTATGTGAGGTAGCTGTAATGGGGGTTTTGCCCTCGGAAAGTAAGCAGAAGATAAGCAGACCTGCAGAGAAATAAATGCTAGCAATTCTTTTTTGCAATTGTCACCATCAGTGATGGACTGCTCTGAGGGATCGGTTTCACTCTGATGTTCTCCCCGTTCCAATGCTCGACTCGGAGACGTCCTGACAGGAAAAAAAACATGCTGTCACACTGATTAGATAAAAATATATGGTAACCTAACCCCCCTCGCCTGCTCTGCACAGTGACCACGGCAAGTGATTAGAAGGTCTAGTGTTCAAAAAGGCAATTATATTAGTCGTCTTATTACGCTCGCCCGTGAGTAACTCAAGACGAAACTGTGAGCCTGATTGGGCCGTCGGGCCGGCGTTATTAAAAGAGGGTCGGAATCAAATAATTGTTTTTGTGTTTCAAGTATTAGACCACAGCAATTTGGACGTCTGTTTGAATTAGCAATTGATAACTTCACTTCTCACTGCTGCCGTATCATGTTTTGCACCACAAATTGTGAAGAGCCACAAGACTCACGAGCCCGGGAATGAATTCCATTGGAAAACTCTGGAATATCTGCACATCAAGAGGAACATCAAGGTAATAACAGCTCCTCTGTTTTCGTTCCATGCTTCGGCACTAGGACCGAGATAGATATTAAACTCCAGAGAGAGAAGATTCAGACGGCTGCAGGGTTGCTTTTCCTTTATTCTCCTCCGGATTTGGGCCTGCGGATTTGGGCCATTCCGCCCATCTTGGAGTGTTTGCAGAGCCTGGCACGACGATCGTGCCAGCATCGATATGTGGACGATAAGCCATAACATCTCTCTCAATCCTCACAGAGAATCCGCAGCTGCCCGTGTGCAGCGATGCTGTGATTGGTAATACGACGCAGCTGTGACCATGAAATCAGGACTTAGTGTAATGAGCCACTTTGAAGCAGAGATTTAATACCAAAATCTGCTACAAAATACTGGGGATCTTTTGCAACCCGAAGATAATCTGCTGTTTAGGTCGTCTGTTTTTTTTCCTCCTTACTTTCTTTCCTAGACATGAAGCCTGGCTTAGATTCGGGATGTCTATTTTCAGTCTGGGGCAAGGATACATGCTTGCCTTCCCTGCAGAATGTGGCCAAGTGAGCGCAGCGCAACACACGCAAAGGAAAACAAACCAATGTATAAAATGACCGACTGTATTATTAAAGCTCAGAAAGAGGCTAATGCTACATTACGCTACGCTAGCACGTCTGGACTGGAGTAGGTGGGCCGATCTGTTTCGACCACAGTCGCACGAGAGCGTGTTGGGCTGGTATGTAGGTTAGGTAAACATACAAGTTGCCAGTTATCCAGATCTGTCACAGTGGGAGCGTAATCGATGTTGTGGTGCCACGTCGAATGATGAAATATGAGCGAGGGTCAGTGGAACTGTTGAAGAACTGTTGAAGAACTGCTGAAGCTACGCAGCTCTTCACTTTGCCAACCTTAAACCAATTTCTAATGCGCAAATGTGTTTTTCTAAAAACCATATCGCCTTTCCCTTACTCCTGCCGCCGTTCTTAAACCTCAAAAAATGCTTTTGGATGCAGCCAGGCCTTCTTGGCCTTCACTGAATGTTACCTTTCACAGCAAACCATATGCTGTAATCCCTCTAACCTACTGACCGGTTGTTTATACAATTATTCTAAAAGGCATCAAATCCCATTTAGCGAAGTCCTGCCTTTCGGACAGGCCGCAACAGCTGATGATGAGACGCAATCCCTGCCCGGTCCAGGCCCCACCACAACAAACTCCCCATCTCGGCTATTTAATGCCTCTTTGGAGCAGAGGGGCATGATTTGGGGAGCCCTAATTAAACGCTTTCAGATGTTGGGGCTTTTCTGGCCCAGCGCTTTGCCCCCGTAGCCCTTTCCAACAGCATTCGCTTTTGGAAGGGCTAAATCCTGCATTTTCTGGTATGTGTTACTGGGGTGTCCAGACTTTAATAAAGCTATGATATATTTATGGCTGGCCAAATCCTAGTCTAATCCCACCCTTGATAATAAGCAGGGTGCATTAAACTCAGTAAGTGTTTTGTTAAACGGCCGCCCGAAAGGCCTGGCTAGGACCTGCAGGCTATTGCTCTGTGTATACAACTGAGTAACCTAATTTGCACTTGGTGTGTAATGTATACCTATAAATAGAGGCGTGAGCTAATTCTCCAGGTCAGCACTAAAGTGCTCCAGCCATGTGTCCCTCAGTAGAGGAGTTTTTCTTTTCTTTTTTTTTTGCCATGAAGTGGCCATCCCAGAGGGCAAAGCCGGAGAGGCCAACTCTGAGCTTTAATGAGGTGTTGCTGGACTAGTTAAACGGCTCAGATGACACAGCGAATAGGGCTCCCCCACCACTGCACTCAAGTATACATATGCAAATAAGTGTATAATCTCATTTTTACTTTTAGGAAAAATAGTTTTGGAAGCACCTCATGGTGTTATAATTAAAGCCGTATCATTTGTACACAATAGTGTTGTAGCTATACTGTGTTTTGTTGCACAAAAACGTTCAGAGCATCTCCTTTTCTGACATGTTTCACTTTTTTTTTTACCTAATTTGATTCTGGCTATTGTTCCTCAAATGGTATATAAAGTTCATGATGAATAAACCAATAGAAATGCTCCAAAATGACTTGGAGTGACTTGGGTGTTTAAATTGACATCCATTTTCCTGTAAAGCTGCTGTTTTGAATATATAATGTTTTTGCGTAACATTTGCTACATACTGCTTAAAGTAAAAATATATATCAATGAGTAAAAACAATTAAAAATAAAAATTATATATGATATAAAAATGAAAATTATATATTGATATTATTTTTTGTATTATTTTAACAATTATTAAGCTTTAAAACCAGCTGTTTTTAAATGAAATGGGCAATCAATGCAAAACTAAACATTTATTTTTTATAATAGAGCTTGTTATATAGTGGAAGCGCTGTAAAATTCTTTTAGAAATTATTTTTTTTATGGTGTCAAAAAATCCAGTGCATTTCCAGATACAGCACCACCTACAGCAGTTTAGCTATGCCTATTTGAGCCAAAGTAAATTTAGCCAAGATTACTTTGTAAAACAGACACACTACAGGCCTTAGTGAAGGCACAGTGACAAATCCAGCCTGTTTAAATCAAAGGGAAAAAATGGATCTTGGAAAATGCTCATGCTAAAATAAAGTATATTCAAATTGTTAAAATTTTCATAACGTGGTCATAAATGCAGGCTTTGTGATTTTGAGATTAGTATCTAAAAGTAGGTTATTATTCTCACACTGCTTAAACATTTCTACTAGGAAGAGACACACAACTAACATCGACGTCTAAAGTGTTGGCTATATCAGCAGGAAATGTCTGTTTCATTAGCTGGTGATGCCACAGCTATCCATGGCCGGCAGTACCAGAGAGCATAACCAGCCTAGCTCTCTCTGGGTGAATAGAATAGGATGATGGCCCTCCCTCTCCCCCCCAACACTCAGACGCCTGTTAGCTTAGACGTCCTTTAAGGGTGTTGAGCTCTAGTGGTTGCGGTAATGGTACTTTGAGAAGATGTGACGGTGCTTCACGTTTCTCTAAAGGAAGGCCATGTTAGCCTTCACTCTCCTAGCACTGTTAGCATCATATGAGGTGGAACGTCTTAGCTACTGCGTAAAACACTGAGTAGTTATCATTTGTGTGGTCAGCTTTTTTAAAAATAGTGAGCTGGAGCAACTTCACTGTTGAAAACAACAACAAAGAAAAAAATGTAGAAAAGAGTAAAACCAACCAACACAACCCTAATGGACAAAAGTTTTGGGACACCTGCTTATTCATTGTTTTTTTCTGAAATCAAGGGTAAATAAAACTGTGGATCATGCTTTTAGTTACTTTTGTTGGAGTAACTGTCTCTGCTGTCCAGGGAAGAAGGCTTTCTACTAGATTTTGGAGAATTGCTGTGAGAATTTGATTGAATTTAGTGACAAAAGCATTTGCGAAGTCACAGTGTTGGATGATGATCTCCACCCCACCTCATCCTTAACTCCCCGAACCCATCCCAAAAGTACTGGATAGAGCGCCATCCATCATTTCTGCTCAATGCTGGGGGGCTTTATACCCCTCTAGCCCATGCCTGGCATTAGGCAGCATGGTGCCAACAGGTTTATGTTTACTATCTGCTCCATAGAGTCCCATTCTATTGGCAGTGCTTCTCTACAGGGACTAGACAAGCTGTGAGTGTGTGTGCATTTGCACATCTGTGTCAGCAACGGGTGTAACTTGAAGCAGCTGAATTAATTCATTAGAACGGCTGTCCACAAACATTTGGACATGTAGTGTAGCTGGAAAAAAATCCATCCAAATATTTCTACAAAGTTGTGTCTCTGCGTCCTGTTAAAAATCACTTAAAGCCAATTGCTGGAGCTTGTGCCCAAGGTGACCCTTTCACACCTGGAGCGCCGGGATAGAGGCCAGAGCGGCGTCCGTGGCCGGAGGCTGCCGAGCTGAGAAAGAACAGAGGCTTTTCCTGAGAGATGTTGATGCCAGTCCAGGCACACTGTTTATTTTCACCATCTCACACAGGAATCTTAATTTATTTCTTCATTCTTTAATTTTTCTAAAAGGCTTTGACTGTTGTTTAAGGAAGCCCTCCCCCCTCCCCTTCTCTTCTCTGTCCACCTCCCCCCACCCCTTTCCTTGCATAGCCCTGGGCAATTACTGTGTCAAAAGATATTCAACCTTTATGAGGTCTGAAATAAAACCTGTGTGTGAATAGCAGCCTGTTTTCCAGTCTTTAGAACATGGGAATGTGATGGCGAACATCTCGCTGATGCACAACTGCTCACGCATGTGAGACAATATCCAAAACAGCTCAGAGCAGAGTCGAATATTTGAAAGAATTCCTTAATAAAACCAGAAGAAGCCCTCGTTTCTCGTGCAACAGAATGTGTTACTGGAACCCCATGCCCCCCCTCACGCTGTAATAGCAATAGGATAAAATATGGATTAGTATTCTTAGATGAGAAAGGCCTCTTTATTAACCCATTATCCTTTGACAATTTTCAGGAGATACGCTTTTAGTGGCATGTCTTTGTTTAAGCTGCGGGCCTCGCTATAAGAGGCAGTCAGCTGAATGCATATGGCCAGTGTCAGGCGTAATTAGCTCTGACAGCAGCATTTAGTGGTTGTAATTCAAATCTAATTCAGAACATCTTAACCTTCAGTCTGTCAGAGGGTTGAAATGTGCTGGAGCAGCTTTGGTCCCAATCACGGCCTTGTGTGGCAGCACGCTGATGTGTCAACAAGCGTGGTTAGAAAAACAGCTCTCCTCGACCATAGAAAACTCATTTACAGTACGCATGGAGGGAGAAGAAAGCCTCTGCGAGCCAGTCATGGCCGGGGTTAGAGGCATTGGGCTTGTAATTGGCCGATGCTGTTTAAAGTCACAGAAGAGTAAGGTAAATAGAAGAAAATCTGCTTCAGATTTAGCCGCTGCCAGTGTGATTGCCTTTAATGCTGGATCTCCTCACGCCGGCCTGCAGTATCAGCTGGATTTGTGAGCTGGATTTTCTGCTTTGTGGGGAAAAAAGAAAACCGCCAACAGAAAATGGAACCAGAAAAGACAGGGAATCATCCAGTCCACCAGTAGAATTTCCAAGAGCAGGGGATTTGAGCAGGAACAGAAAATGACCACTCGCTATTTCTAATGTCCCTATTATCGGAATGAGCATTTATGTGCTGCAAATGATGATGGCGTACTACAATGTTACATTTTTTTGACCGAACTGATATTTGAATCAAATCATGGATGTTTTAGAAAGAAAATGTGAATAAATAGCAGATTTTGAATAAATAATAAATAATAAATGGTCACACCTTATTTTGATGGTCCTAAATTGATTATTTACATTTGCTATAAGTCAACAGGGTTAAGGTTTGAGTTAGATGTAAGATTTGGTTTCGTTTTTAGGTTGTTGGTAGAGTAAAGATTGAGTTTAGGGTTAATCTGAATAGAATCCATTACATTTCATTTGGAGTTCAGCTGAATTGAATAGATATTAGGACAAATATCTATCGGTTAGCTGATCATCTACATACAAGCATGAACTTGGGACCATCAAAATGTAAAGTTTTACCATAAACATAAGTCACATTAAAAACAGTATAAAGTCAAACAGAGCTGCTCCGATGTTCCTATATGATGTTCTACACTGATGTTTGATGAGTTTGAAGGCTCTGTCTCTCCTTTTCTGGTGGAGAACCTAAACCCATGAATCAATCTGAACAACAAGACAATGTGAGACCCCCACACCGATCATCCAGTCCTGGAGCGGGTTGAGGAGTGAGGGAATTCAGGTCATGTTTAGGGTTTGAGCCTCATTAAGAGCCTGAGGGACTGTGTTGGGAAATGTGTGGAGAAGTTAAACCCGGCCACTACAGGAAATGTGCAGGTTTAAGGAAAGGTGAGGTGGACATCAGGACCAGAGGAGCATCTACACAACACTGACACACTTACACTTACTCTTACTGTCTGCTTTTGCTCCTTTCTTTAGATTTAGAGGGGTCAGTGATTTTTAGAAGAAGCAACATTTGAGCAATTTGTTTGTATATGTATGTATTTATTTATCTATTTATTTACATATTAACCTCTTGAACTCTAGGTTTGTTATTAAGTTATTACAAGTAACATAGAGATTATTAAGAATAATTTAGTCCCACAAGGTTCTATTTTAGGGCCTGCTGAATTACCCTTGATTTCAGAATTGAACTTCTTACAGGGTTTAATGGGTTCAATGAAACATCAAGAAATATTTTAATATCTAGTGTATAATATTTATCAGTATATATATTAATATGTATATGAAAGTAATAAATGTCGTAAGTGGGCTTCAAACATTGATTAATACCATCTATTAACAGTTAGTATTAATGACCAGTGTAGGTCATGCACATACTTGCTATAATACTATGTATTACATATCTATGACATGGTTATAACCAAGATATTATTATGAAATTATTACAAATTATTATTATTGTGAATCATTTAGACACCATTCAATTTAGAGTATTTTAAGTCCCACAAGGTTCTATTTTAGGGCCTACTGAATTGTGATCTTCTTACAGGGTTTAATGGGTTCAATGAAACATCAAGAAATATTTTAATATCAAGTTTATAATTTTCATCAGTATATATATATTAATACATATATGAATGTAATAAATGTTGTAAGTGGGCTTCAAACATTGATTAATACCGTCTATACACAGTTAGTACTACAGGCCAGTGTAGGTCATGCACATATTTGCTGTAATACTATGTATTACATTTCTATAACATGGTTATAACCAAGATATGAGGCATAACATTATGTTATACAGGATTTCTTGGAATTTATAAGTGCAGAACTCTTATTTCTTAAATGCTTTATTCTTGTTGTTGTATTAACTGTTCTTCAAACCAACTAAGACCAAATTAAATAAAGTAATTTTCTGGTGAATTCAAAGACAAATAGTGAAAAAAAAAAACATTTATTTTCTTTTTTTGTGTGTAAAATTTCTTTAGGCTAAAAAAAAACTACTGTGCATCATAATTCCCTTCCCTTTTGAGAAGGCTCTGTCTTTGTCAATTAGGCCCGGGTGTGAGACGGATAATAACTGTCGTATCGCCTGCCAGGAGTGCTGCACACTTTAATGGGACAAATAAGCTACCAGAGGATTCCATGTAATTGTCTTTACAGTGCAAACAGTAAGCACACAGTGATGGGGGGGTTGGTGGGGGGGGTTGTGTGGCAGGGGCTGAGCTGTCTGACTGCAGCCATTTAACTCAGCATATTTTCCTTACTCACATGCTATAACACTTGGGGTAAGTGACGGATGATTGATGATGGTGAGCTGAGTGGCTTTTCGAACCCTCTAAGTGCTCTGAAAACAAATTAAACCTTTCATCATGGTAACGTGTCAATTACGAGATTTGGTAATTGCCATCGTTCTATCAAATTATTTGTGTGTCTAAATAATTCTGAGAAATTAAACTATTAATCATCCAAGAGGGAAGCTGGCAGAAGAGCACGTATTGTGGCCACCAGAAAACGTGGCCCCCGTCTACAATACACTTAGCGGCGTTTATAGCTTATTCTGTGAAATAGTTTTAATTGCTTAATTGCTGCGTCACCGGCACTTCAGTGTGGCAGTGTGGAAGTTAGCCATGGTGTGGAATTATCAAAAGTAATACCAAATGTTCTTCTGGACCTGTGGATTTATATGATCTCCAATTATGCTGCTCAGAATTTTATACACTAGTCTCATTGAGTCATTTCACTGATTTATTATATTATTTTATTATGTATTCATTATAAAAATTGTTAAGAAAATGAAGAAGTATATAATTGCAATTATATAACATTTTTCTCATCTGCTCGTCCTGTTATTATAAAATATATATCTAGAATATCTAATTCTGACAAAATGAATAGTCAGAATTCCTTTTGTCAAAACTCAAAACTGCAAATCATGACTATGTATATGTTACATTTTTTGTTGTGCTTAAATAAATATTCCTTATGCTATATTAACTTAAATATTACATGAAACATCCAAACAACTTAACAGAAAATAATTATGTAAATGTACTTTATTACTGAATTATTTACAGTTTTTTGGACACTTTATGTAATATGTAAGTAAATAATGCTTAAAAATTAAATATTTAAGTATACACACACAAATGTGTATATTCGCATATATTATATATGTAACAATAAAACAATGTATGATTTATAAGAATTGTTTTATTTATCATTGTTCCTAAATATTTCTTTATTTATTTTAAAGCATTAAAAATATATGTAATTTGGTGTCTAGTTTATTATATTTCAATGTAAATATATATGTATATATGCCAATTTCTGAAAGTTTTTTTTATCTGGTTGGAAGTGGGCCTTAAACATTTATTAATACCATCTGTATTACACAAATATAAAAATGTGTTTTGCATTACACATCAGCTGTTATTCCCTTCAAAGCTCTTTATCCCAATCTGGTACAAATGGATATACAGCGTTCTGGAGCCGAGCTCTTTTTATGTATTTTGTTTAAATAGAGAATTGGAGAGTTTGGCTGGGAACTGGGTGGAGTGTTGACTTGCTGGCTGTGGCCGAGTGTTTCTTCTTTCTTCTCACAGTGTGTTTCGGAGCAGCAGCACGTCCATGTCTGTAATGATGTCTTCAGTGGCTGAGCGTGTGCTGAGAGGAGGATCCGGGCCGGGTGAGGCGGAGGGGAAAAAGGCCTTCACACATGGAGGTATGCCGAAAGTGTCAAAAGAGACTTTGAGGGAGAGCGAGAGAACGCAGTCTGCTCACACTGCTCTTTGTTATTAAGCAGGTCCAATGAAAACACAAAGGGATAGTGTTTTTTGTATGAGTAATGCATTAACCTGCTCGGGAAAAAGTTCACGTTGAAAGTATGGGCTCGGACAGCACAAGATTTATGGCGATGGCTGCAGAAATTATGCTTTTTTTTCCCCCATAGGCACTTTAATTATGTAATCATTTCCAGCTGTTTTTCATTTGGGCTGGGTCGTTAATTAGGGGTAAGGGTCTGCAGTTCAAGTGCTCTGACTCTTGCGATAAGTTGAGAATTGTCCGGGGGCTTCTAGGCCCAGGATGATTAGCCAAATCCGCAGCAAAACTCATTTGTTATTCAAGCTTTAGTCAGGAGCCTCCTGCTGGGCCTGGAGAAAGAGCCGGGTGTGCTGTTTCCTCAGAGCGCTGCCCTGCTTATCTCCCCCACTCATCAGCTACAATAGTCCTCAAATAAGGCGCACTGATATGTGTGTTTGCTTTGCCTATTAGGCCCAAATGCAGGGTAAACAGATAAGCACTGGGCCTGCGCACCTGATAATCTTAATTAATCTCTCCATCTCGGGTTATGGGATGCCTTTAGCGGAACAGCAGGGGGGCACAGGGGCATGGGGGCCCGGGCCGTCTAATTGTGGGATTGAGATTCGAGTCAAGGACTGCAGGGGCTGTTAGCCATGGCTGTTTCAGTCTGTCTGAGCAAAGGCAGGTAGACGCTAATTTAAGAAAGGGATTTTTTTCAGTGTAGATGTTTGGAAATGGTCTAGAAAAGGAGTCTGTGCAAAAACAAAAAAGGTCATAATAGATGAAGATTGTAGACTTTTCTCTTTTTTTGCAGGCTTTTAGAATTTTAGTCATGTCATGGTTGAATTGAATGAACTGTGTTGGAGATTCAAGTCATTTTTTAAGCTATCTAAATCTAAATCTATCTAAATCTAAATCATTTATTTTATTTAATTAATTAATTATCATCTTTTTTTATCAGATTTTTAATTTTTTGTATCATGGTCATGTCAGCTACACTCAGACTGTGGGATTAAGATGCAAGTCAACGGCCTCAGAGCTGCTAGTGATGACTGATAGTAGGATGTTCTAAGTACAGGCTGGTAGATGCTAATGGCAAAAAGGGCTTTATTAATGTGGCTTCTTAGAAAAAAAGGGTCCTAATCAACCCATAATGCTCTTACTAAACATGCTATAACCTTTGTTTTATAGATGCAGCTGTGTATCTAGTGACACTAGTAACACTAGTATTTCTGGGGCCCAGACATTGTACAGTGTCCCATAACACTACTAAAGGGCAGCGTTCGTGAAGCTGCACGACACCTTCATTCGTCAGCTGCCAGCCGTGACAACTGACATAAAACTGCACAAACATTTATTAAGCTTATTCCAACAAGTGTCGGCTGTCATTAAGGCTGCTTTGGTCCTTTTTTTGTTATTTCACCTAAGAGAGGCAGCTTACGACAGCTGACGCTTGTTGAAATCAGCATTTTGAATGTTTATTTCATGTGTTTTGAAAGGCTTATGTACATGCTGTGTAGCCTTATTATCGCTGTCCTTCAGTGTCACGTTTCTTGTATTTTTAAACCTGAACCTAATTGACTATTTTTCACTTTTTTACTCTTTTTTTTTTGCAGATTTCTGAGTGTTAGGATTTTTGTTGTGGTTTAATTGAGTGTCTGAAACTATGTGTTTGAGATTTATCTCAATGGTAGATGCTATTGGGGGAAAAAACATGCGTTTTTTGTATACATTTTATTATATATAACAATTCTTTTACCCTAATGCTAAGGCTCTCTCTCCAAATTTCTAAATCTTCCCAATGGCATTAATTTTACTATTTCAGAAAGGTTTCTTTTTTTGGGATGGCTTGTCAGCTACACTTTAAAGGCCTCAGACAGTGGAACTGAGAGTCAGGTCAACGGCCCCAGAGCTGTTAGTAATGACAGCTAGTAGATGCTAATGGTGGAAAGGGCTTTATTAGTGTATGCCCTTGAAAATGCCCATTAAAAATCATAATGACCTTAATAGACATTGTATTTGTTTGGTATAAGTGTGTATTTCTGGTGCCTGAAAATTTTACAATATTCAGTAACACTACTACAGGGCAGCATTATAAAGCTATATGAGATGTACATAAGCCATTTATGACAACCAACATAAAACTGCATAAATATTTATCCATAAAGGCTGTTTACGAAACTGTTACGACAGCTGACGGTTGTTGGAAGATGTTATATAGCTTTATGAACATGAAAAATTGTTTCTATATAACAATTCATTGATTTTCTTTATCTATATATGTAATATAAGTTAATATGTAATATAAAATAATATATTATTGTTGTATAGTATCTCTGGTGCCTGGGAATCGTAAAATTCTTTCATACTCATAGTTTGACATCTACACTCTTAGATTTAAATGGCTGCCTAATTGTGGCATTAGGATTCAAGGCCAGGGCTGCAGAGCTGTTAGCGAGGCTGTTCGGTCAGTGTGTAAAGGATATTCTGAGCGAAGGCAGGTTAGACACTAATCTAGGAAAGGGCTTTATCAGTGTAGTCGCTTGGAAATGGTCAAGAAAATCCCCTTTGACAGTTTAGAAGTCCTCATCATGGCTTTACTAGACATGCAGTTGTTTGTAAGGTGGTTAATGTAACTCTGATGCCTGACATATTTGGAATTTTTATAAACCTGAACTAAACCCACAGCCAGTAGGACCAATTTGTGGTTTTGCTCATGATTTGGTAGCTAGACTATTTATGAGACTGTCTAATTGTGGATTTTGGATTTGAGGCCAGATGCTGTATATATATATATATATATATATATATATATATATATATATATATATATATATACATATATATATATGTGTGTGTGTGTGTGTGTATAGCATTTTTAAAAAAGGTTAAACTGCATTTTCTGTCCAATGGGACTTCTAAAATGCCATCCAGCTCACAATATGTACTATTTTAAATTATTCATATTTTTATTTGTTTTATTTATGTTTTTTTCCTCAAAATTAGCCTTACAATACAAGTGGTTCTTACATATTACTATATGTACTACATATATACTATATATATACTATACATATACTATATATATTTTTTTCAAATCTGAATATTAGACTAATTCTGTCCAATTGCATTTGAATTTTTTGCTATATATTTTTTTTGCTATATTGTTTTTTGGTAGGATGAAGATTAAAGGTCAGAGCTGTTAGTGATGACTGAGAATAGGACTTTCTGAGCAAAGGTTGGTAGAGCAGGAATCAAGAAACGGGCTCTATCAGTGTAGCTGCTTGGAAATGATCAAGAAAACCACATTTGACAGTTTAGAAGGAAAATGTTCCCATAATGGCTTTACTATAGGTACAGTTTTTAATATAGTTGATGTATTTCTGGTGCCTGGCAATCATAGCATATTTTGACTTTCCTTTCTTTTTTCTCCCTCTCTGCATTTTTGCAGGATTGCAGCACAAACGTGTGCGTTATGTCTGTCAGCGGTGATTATGAATTTAGTGCATTTCTAGTCTGGTTAGAGACCGTCAAAACATTTTCTGCGTTGCTGGCTAATTCTATGAAAAATGGCTATAGATTAAGTGCATGCACTGTTCAGTAAACAGCTCCCCAATTTGTTTTCGAAGATGTATTCTGAGCAAACATCACAAATTTGCTGCAAATTGCCTCTGGGGAGGGTGAGAGGGGGACTCAATACATCACCCTGCATTAGACGAATACTTTCCCTAACAGTCAGGGTACTGAGACGGCTTACAGACGGCTGAATTAAGGAGGATATAGTGCATGCTCAAGAATGCAGTGTGTATTATTTCACGTATAGCAACAGTTAAGTTACATGTGTGTGCATATGTACAGTATGTGTGCATTCCTCCCTTTCATATTACATACACACATCCTATTCCCAATTCTGCAGGCCTGTCTCACATAGCAGTAGCATAGCAGAGTGGTTCTCAGGGTTTGGCGCCCTTAAAGTAGACATAAGACATATTGAATATTATTAATTAGCATAATGGAATAGTCATTTTTCAGACCAGTTTGTGATTTTTTAACATGTTTTGGTCATGATTTGTTAGCTACACTCTCATATTTAAAAGACTGTCTAATTGTGGATTTTGCATTTGAGGCTAGATAAAAAAAAAAATAATAATAATAATAATAATAAAAATCAGTATGTATGTATCAGTAGCTCATATTTGATAAGAGATGTCTCTAGCATGCAAATATTATGTAAAATAGGAAGTAAGTAAAAGGAAATTAACATTTAGAATTTCCTGAGCAATTTAATGTCCTAACTCCATTCACTAAGTGTGATTTTTCAGCATTTTCTGTCATCCCTCAGTTCGTCATTCCATCCCATAATGCTGTCATTGCTCCCCCTGTAAAAATCATGGTTTGATCTTTCTGACATAATTTTCGGGAAGTGACATCATTAAAGTCTCTTTGACCACATGGTAAAATAATCTTCTATTTTTTATAAATATTAAAATGTTTACTTTCAGATCACTCTCATCAAGCTCAGTGTTTTAATCAGGTTAAAAACTTTTATATCAAAATATTACAGTACATAAATATCGCATGTAATTATCACAAAACTTTCAACCCCGTCACATTTTTGAGCATGACAGGCTGGAATGGCTGTTTCACAGTTCACAGACAGCACCCATCTCTGAGTATGACTCACATCCAGTATAAATAATGCTTAGTTGCGATTCGACCACATCACAGCTGTATCCATTTGGATGTATGGCCACAAGTGCTTCCATACACCAAATCAGCCCGGCTATGATATGTGCAGGTAAAAGCCAGCATTTGGAGGAAGACAAACATGGAGAAAAAGACATTTACACACCTCTTCAGCAACAGCAACCGTCAGATGCCGGTAGTTATTGGAAGTAGACCTGCACTAGGCTGAGTGCAGGCGTTTTCTCAGCCAGCTAGGCTGTAATAACCCTGACAGTGAGAGTGGACATGTCCTCTATGCATCCTGCTGCTTCTCTTATAGGGGGCATATGTGAATAAAATGTTTCTTGCATTTGCGCTGTAAAGCAGATGATTCGTTGGGGAGCACTGAGACTGTTCAGAAAACAAACATCCACACAAAATGATCTCAGGAAGTGCCACACAAGATTTTATTACGGATTCTGCATATCCGGATTTGTATACCTGGAATAGTATATCTGGAATTATATGTCTGGAATTGCATATCCAGAATTGTATAATTGTTCAGAACTATATATCTGAAATTGTATCTAGAATTGAATATGTGAAATTGTATATTCAGAATTGTAAATCCGGAATTGCATATCTGCAATTGTATATCTGAAATTGAATAAACAGAATGTATATCCTAAATTGTATATCTGAAAATGTATCTCCAGAACTGTATCTGCAGTTGTATATCTAGAATTTAATATATGAAATTGTATATTTAAAATTGTATATCTGGAATTGTATATGCATTATTATATATCCAGAACGTTGAAATTGTATATACAAAATGCATATAGAAAATCTAAAAATGTATATCTGGAATGTACATCCAGAATGGTATATCTGGAATTGTATATGTAGAATGTAATATATGAAATTGTATATCTGGAATTTTATATCTAGAATTGTATATGTGAAATTGTATATCCAGAATTATACTTTTGGAATTATATATCCAGGCAGCACCAGAGTGCTCTAAAGCAGAGGACTCATAGGAGAGCTCAGAGACTGTACAGAAAACTGTGAGCATGGCCAAAAACATCCACAGTTTTTTCCCCCTATATATGGAAATGATCTCAGGTTCAAATGACTTGCACCGTCCTTGAACCTGACACGAGGAGGAAGGCTAATCTGGCTAAACTAAAACTGAACCTAAGAATAAACCAGACCTGACTGACTATGATGCATTCAACCTCTTAAACTCTGACTTTTATTCCATCTTAAGGATTATTATTCAGTGATTACATATAAAACAATGCAAACCGACTGGCTTCTTAACAGGAGCGAGGAACGCAAGTCTGGAACCGCTGATCTTTCCGTGGTTCAGATGATGTTTATGCTTTCTTTTTTTTTTGGCTGGTTTTCAGGTGTTCAGTTTCTTTTTTAAGTTACACTCCTAAAAATAAAGGATTCTTTGAAGAATGAAGGAGCAGTGCCATGAAAGAGCTACTTTTAGTGCAAACTGTGGTTCTCAAACTGGTTCTTCTCACTAGTGATTCTCCAACCTAGTCTTTAACCTAGTCTTTAAGGAACTCCAGACGGTCCAGATTTTTGCTCTGTCCCTATGGGTTGCAATTTGGGTTGGAATGAAGATGTGGACCATCTGTGGGTCAACATTTTTGGTCTATATCGGGTCCTGATGCAAAATGATAGAATGTAGAAATGTGTGTGTTTGGGGGGGGGGGGGGGTGTGCTGAGATGTGAGATGATGAGATGTGCAATTATGAAGGTCTGTTTTTTAAAGAACCACCACACACCAAACACCACACAAGATGAAATACCCTTTCTGTGATAAAACTGTATATACATAATTGTATATCTGAAATTGTAAATCCAGAATCATATATCTGGAACTGTATATCTGAAATCAGAATTGTATATCCAGGATGATATATACATAATTGTATATCTGAAATTATATAACCAGAATTGCACTTACAAAATCATATAACTGGAAATATCCAGGCCAGATCAATTTCTAAGACTATAAATAAACTGAATATAAACATTCACCAAACAAGCGGTTACTATAGCAACCCAACCTATTAGCTTAATAAATGACCGGGGTAAACATGTGAGGTCACACCTTTGGTCAGGGGGTCAACATAGAGTCACAGAGAGTTTTTTTTTATTTTTTTTTAGTCTTGATGGTTCCTCCAGCTTTCTTCCTCTGTTTATTCCTGCTAGCTTTGTGCCCTGCTCTGCTCTCTCTCAAATAAAAATACCACTGCTGAAAATTAATGCGAAGAAAAAAAAATGTACTCCGGGAACTCGGCTCTTGATTTTTACAAAACCCAGGCCCCAGAGCTAAAAGTTAAGAGAAATACCCCTGATACTTCATTTTACGAGGGTTTGAAGTCCCTCATTGTATAATAATATATAATACCTGCTTTAGTCGTCTGTGCTAAAGCCATGACCGTGACCCAAGCAATTACAGACAGGCATCAAAAAGTCTGTCCGAGTCCAAGTCTGTCTCAAATCCTCTGACAGTGCATATTATTCCACTGTCAGGGCTGCACAGCAACCACAGGGCTTAGGCCAAAGCCTATAACTTGCTAATTCTTGACTTTTAGAAGCTACAGTGCCTTATAAATCTAATCAGGAGAAACACTTTTAGCTTTGAAATGTAGTAGTTTACCTTGTCACACTCTAAAAACCCAGCGTTCAGAGTGGTTCCCCTTGGCTTTAGCGGGAGGTGATGAATTTGGACTCTCGACAGTCTCTGACAGTCTCCCTACAGGTTTCCTGTTAGCGTGTGTGTTTGCTAATTCTGTGAACACAGTTTAGTTAACAAAATTGCTGCTCTCTGGGGCTGATTTGGCTCACTACTCTTTAAAAGGTCCAGAATTAGATTGGATCATTAGGATTCAGTGAAAAGAGCTATTTTTGTCAAGCTCTGATTACTGGGATCTAAATTTATTACTTGGGTCACCAAAGTTACCACGGTCTGATACGGGACAGAGGTCAGGAAGGGGTCAGGATTCCTACATATGTAAAACCACCTTTACTGCACCAACTACCAATTGACCATAACATTAAAACCATCTGCCTAATATTGTGTAGGTCCACCTTGTTTCACCAAAACAGCTCTGGCTTCCCAAGACCTCTGAAGGTGAAGGTCTTGGGTTCCCTTGGACCTGCTGCCGGTTTGCCAGCTGTCCTCCTTGGATCCACTTTTGGTAGGTACTGACCACCACACTCTAGGAACACACCACATGACCTGCCTAATGTTTTTGAGATGTTCTGACCAAGTAGTCTAGCCATCACTAGACTTGCCAACTTAGCAACGAATTCTGACATGATGGGGATCTGAAATATTTGGGACTTAAGCTAATAAGCTTATTACTTATTAAAATAGTGGGCTGCACTGGACTTAAAAGAATATTATTAATAGAGAAGAAATAACCATTAATAAATAACTATTAATAACTCAAGAGACGTGATTTTCTTGTTCGTGTTGTTTCTAGAAAAAATAATATTGATTTCTTGCTTTTGTTGCCATGTCTCAGACTGTTTGGGAGCCCTGGATGGAGCCCTGGAGTGGTAATGATGCACTACACGGACAAAAGTATTGGGACACCAGCACATTAGTTGTTCTTCTGAAATCAATGGTATTAAAATGCTTTTGTTGGAGTAACAGTCTCTTCTGTCCAGGAAATAAGACTTTCTACTAGATTTTGGAGAAGCACTGCTGTGAAGATTTGACAACATTCAGCGACAAGAGCGTTAGCGAGGTCAGGATTTTGGATGATCACCTCCACACCTCATCATCCCCAACTCCCCAACTCATCCTGAAAGTACTAGATGGAGCACCACCATCCATCAACCCAGAGAACACAGTTCTGCTGCTCCACAGCTCAATACTGGGGTGGCTTTATACCCCTCTACCCCACTCCTGGCATTAGGCATGGAGCCAATAGTTCATGAATTGTTTTTTAAGTAGGACACTTTAAAATGAAGCTAAAATACAGGCCTGTAACAAAACCCACATATTTAGTAGATGGCCAAGATAGCTGGAGAACACTTCAAAATAAGGGTGCTTCAAAAGATTCCTTCAGATGATGCCATAGAAGACCCACTTTTGGCTCTATAAAGTGTTTCAGAGGTCTAAAGGACGTTCTTCACCTTCATCATCTCATCATCTCAATTATAAACCTGCTTCTATTTGTTCCAAAAGTGGTTCTTCTACAGTATTGCTCAAAGAAGCACCTTCCTTTTTTAAGAGTGAAGACTTCAAAATTCATGTCAACCCGTTTGATCTGAGAGGACAGGTTCTCCACTGTTTGGCCAATCAAAGGCCCTGTGGTCTGGCCATTCTCCATCAGCGTTCGTCTCTCCCCTTTATGCCTTTACGTCTTTATTTCTTGCTCTAACCCGAGCAGGAACTTGTAATGGTTTTATAGGGTTCAGCAGCTGTTTACGGGCTGCCGCTGCCAGAGCCCATATATTTTTATGACATGTCAGAATCTTCCAGCCCATGTAACTCACAGGCGAAGAAGAGTAATCGCCGTCCTCCGTTCAGAAACGGCATGGCCTGGCTTTTATGACACCTGTTATCAATCTGGAACATGGCACTGCTGCCCTTGTTTCTGTGGTGCGGACAAATGAAGACATTATTGCTTTTTCCTCTTTCCTTTTTTTTCTCAAACCACCAATGTTCGTTTTACCTCCCCTCCTGACCTGCTGTGATCCAAACAATACCAAATACATGACAAGTCAGAATGCAAATAATACAAGTATCCTTTCCCTCAAGTCCTGAAGTCCGGTTGGCGACACGGTGGGAGTTTTGCAACCCCTAAGATGAAGAACCACAGGCATGCTAACTGCAACTAAATATTTGAGTTTTTCGGGCAAAGCCAGAGTTTCGCAAAAGTGCTGTGGTGTTAAGGTCAGTCTGACTGGGGGAGAGTGTATACAGTGTGTTCAAACTGTATTTAGCAACGATGTTTGTGGTTGTGATGCTCTTCCAACGGGACATTTTTGTGCACTTAATGCAGTGTTCTAAGATCAATCCGCTAAAGCACATTGGCAGGCCCCTGAACCACAAAACCTTGAGATTTCCGGTTATTGTCCAGTTCTTCACTGCTTACGGGTGGTGTTCTTTCTCAAATCCACAAGCCGGAGAGGCTAATCCAGTGTGAAGCGCTTGCTCTGCTGGGGGAGTTTGTCTGGAGACCTCAGGTGTGTGTCCATGCTTCATTGAGTTTATACAGAACACAGAGAATGGGCTCATTTCCTCATGTGCTAGTTTAAAGGAGTACTGTAGCTTTTAAACAGTCATTTCAATGTTTTCCCCTGTAAGGACTATATAATTACTAGCACATTAGCAACTGACTTTTTGCCCTGTTTGCATTCTGTTGCTTATATGCTGCACTACCTTTTAAAAAATATATCACACTTATATACCGTAAAGATAACTTTTGTACACTTTTTGAACTGTAAATATACATTTTGCATACTTTTTAACTTGTACAGTTTTTATGGACTGTAAATATACATTTTTCAGAATGTCTTTACATAATTTAAAGATCATTGTTGCATTTTTTGTGAGCTGTATACATAAATGTTTCACACTTTTATACTGTAAAGATAACTTTTGTACACTATTTAAACTGTAAATATAAATTCTGTACATTTTTACGTAATGTAAAAATACATTTTGCACATTTTGGATTGAAAATATAAATCTACATACTTTTATTTCTGTAAAGATAACTTTTGTACACTTTTTGGATTGTAAATATACATTTTGCATACTTTTATACTGTAAAGATAAACTTGCACACATTTTGGACTGTAAATATAAATGTTTTACATTTTTAAATACTGTAGAGATAACCATTGTACAGTTTTTGTGGACTGTAAATATAAATGTTTCACACTTTTATATATTGTAAAGATAACTTTTCCATAATGCATACTTTTATACTGTAAAGATAAACTTGCACACATTTTGGACTGTAAATATAAATGTTTTACACTTTTATATACTGTAAAGATAACCTTTGTACAGTTTTTGTAGACTGTAAATATAAATGTTTCACACTTTTATATACTTACACTGTAAAGATAACTTTTCCATAATGTAAAGATACTTTTTACACATGTTGGACTGTAAATATAAATGTTTTATACTTTTATACTGTAAAGAAAACATTTGTGCACTGTTTGGACTGTAACTGTTAATTGTGCACATATTTATACTGTAAAGAAAACCTTTTGGACAGTACAAATCATGTTAGCCCTTTTTTTGGACTGTAAACATACATTTTCACACATACTGTAAAGATTTTTTTGTACACTTTTTGGACTATAAATACAAAATCTGCACACTTTTATACTGTAATACTTTCAACTTTACACTTTCAGAGAGTACGGATCATTTTAGCACATTTTATATACTTCCTTTTGCAACTTTTGTTAAATTCTGTATTTGTTTGGCAATGTAAAAGAACCGTTTTACAATATTATACTGTAAACATACAATTACACTTCTTGTTTTGTTCGCACACTTTTTTCCAGTGTAATTCTGACATAGCCATTGCTCCTGTCAGACTGCATATGTATATACATTTTGCAAATTAGAACAGTCAGATAGTACTGCGTTGTGTTTTATGCAGTATGTGTGTATATATGTATAATGACAACAACCTTCAGGTGAACTGAACAGACAACATGCTGACGCAAAACAGTCTTGAAATAGAAGCCAAGAGCAGGTGCCAAAGCAACCAGTGCGCTTTGAGTCATTGGGATTTCTGTTATTTTCTAAGCACAGGGGGGGGGGGAAGGGCTGAAATCATTGTCAGTGCTAATCGACCATACAGGCCCGATGCAGGTGATAGAGATCAGCTAGAAATATGCCGGAGTATTCCTGTAACCTTCACAAGGCCGCGGCTCACAGAGGATCTAATGAAGCCGCTTATTTCGGGCAGGAATTTTGGGAACGCAGCAGCTCAGTCCACACCTCTACCTTCGCCTCCTCTGGAAGCCAAATCAAGCGCTCCCTTCTGCGCTTATCCCGTCCCCTCCCATCCCTGTCCTACTGATTTGTAAGTAAATCATGGCTGTCAGTATAGTAGCAACACTGATTAAAGTTCAGGGGTTTAATAGATCATTTTAAATAACCCCAAATTACTCCCCTCTCCCCTGTCGATCCACCTGGACCCCTGCCCTGGGTGCATGGCTGTTTTCAAGCAACGCAGCTCCGGCCGTATCCAAGCTCGCGGTTCCTGCCTATTCCCAGAGGGTCCCGCGCTGCAGGCCTACAGCAACATTCTCAGCTGTATTTAATCTGCTCTGAGACAAGCTGGCTATGAGAAAATGCGAGAGAAAAAGGCGCACCAGTGGAGACATGGAAAATCCTGGACAGTTGGTGCGCTTTGTTCACTTGGTGAGCTGGAGCACGTCCCGAAACGGGCCCCTTTGGCTCCCCTGGCGATGCGAGTCCGTTCCAATTAATCGTGTTTAACCATTCTAATCACACTTTAGCACATTAATCCTATTTTCAATCCAAAACACATCTCAAACGGGCAGCATGTGAAGGCCTTTTTCTCTTTTTTTCTTTTTTTTTTATTGCCACCGCGAATCAGATGAAACCCAGAGACCTGGGGCCCTAGTTTACTGTGCACTCTGATTGAACTCGGACTTCATAAAACATAGGACCACACTTTTTTAAGGTGGATTTTATTGCAATACGATGATCCTATGACGGAAAAAAATGAATCCCCAAAGAATCTCTTGAAATTGCCTGTGATAAAAGGGCAGTTAAGGAGGGCTATTATGACTTGGGATCAGGGGCTTCTCCTGACTACGCCACAGTATTGCTATTGCACATAACATAAAATACCGGCGGTCACCGTATCTTGTCAGACGCGCCTCCAAACTCACACCGACAGCTCTGGTCTGTAAACCCCATTCATCTGTTAATAAAGAATTCCCAAAGAGGGCTGGAATATCCAAGCTCCAGTGTTTTCTCAGCAAACATCTAAACCAAAGCTTTCCATCTTTGATATTATGTGTCCAGTGTCAAAGTCAGAAAAAAATTAAGAAACAAAGGCCTTTTTTCTCGTGAGCAGCTTTTTTTTTTTTGCGCTGGCCTGAGCAAAGTGTCAGCTTCACCCCCGGGCTCCTCCTGAGAGATTATACACCCTGGATTGAGAGGTGCTTAAATTTTACGAGCAGTAGTATAATAAATAACACCGCATTGTTAATTAAGAGCTGAAAAGCAAACAGGGAATCAAAACACAGCCTTAATTACCGCGTTAGAAAAAACAACATGCATATAGCAAGGCAGTAAATGTTAAATTGGTAGCCCAGAGAGAGAGAGATAGGGGGAGGAGGGGGGGGTGAGGAAGAGAGAGAGAGTTCACTGACGTCAGTGTTAGCACAGGGTAATGATGTAACTAAAGAGGTGTGAATGGAGGAGTGTTTCCAGTTTAACTTCCCTTTAATCCCTCTTCACTCTCCACTTGTGTCCTTAACGTCCATCCTCAGTCCACTGTCTAGTGGCTTGGTGGTATCTGGAACTGCAACATGAGTAAAAAAAAACAAAAGCATCACTGTAAACTAAAGGCCTGTAAAGGATGGGTTAGTCCATATCAGTCACAAAGCAACCCTACGAATAATAATTTGAACATCTGCCAGCGCACCTATGGCACTATGGCACTATGACCTGGAGATCGCTGGTTCAAATCCCAGGTCATGCTGCCTGCCATCAGCAACCGGAGCCTGAGAGAGCACAATTGGCCTTGCTTTGGTTGCGCATGTATCGGAGGATGCATGGAGCGGGGAGTAAAATTGAAATTGGGAAGGAATATTGAAAACAAAAGGTTCTATATTTTTTATTTAAAGCCTGTAAAAGACTTTTAACACACACACATATTTACACATATATCATATATAAATATAAATAGCATAAAATGTAACAGTCGTTGTTCTGTAGCCATTGACTGAAACTTGTTCAATCAACACTCAGAGAAGAACCTCTTTGGGTTCCATAAAGAACTATGTTTGTAAAAAAAGATGTGTGGGTAATAAAGGTGGTTCTTTATAGAACCAAAAGTTTGCTTCTATGGCATTTCTTTGGCTTGAAAAACCCATTTTAACACCTTTATTTTTTATCTAAAGCTTTCAAAGAAATTAGAGTGTTGAAAATCATAAGATGATTAGTAGATTCCACTATACGGTCCTAATTATGTTAGCGGTCACTCTGATGTATAAAACCTTCATCTTCTCAAGGACTGTCCAATGAGAGAGCTTGCTTAGCTGTACCTGTAAACAATGGAAAAAAATCCTGATTGGATCATTTTTCATTATTCAATTGTAGCACTTTTATATTTTAACCAAAATATAACTATGAAATAAGAGATAAAAGTTCCTAGAAATCATTAGATCTTCTAAGAGGCCTAGAAGCCTGCAGACTTCCACACAGGTGTTTTGTTGCTATGTTAACCAAACCTCATATCTCCAAACTCTTACCATCATACACTCTTAGTAAAAAAGGTTCTCAGTAGTACAAAAATGTAATTGGTATGAATAGTGGAACTTATTTGGCCCTATATAGAACCATGTCAAGTTCTTTAACCTTATCCCTAACCATATACAACAGGTACATACAGAGAACCATTTAAGCCCTGAATGATTTTGCTATGGTTTAACATATAACCACTGCCTTTGGTCAGCTTAACTTACTCTAGATGGATTTGTAATTTCCTGAATATCTTCGAATGACAGTACTTTACTTTGGGTTTTAGTTGATGGTGTTGTGTTGGTTCAGCCAGCACCCAAAGAGAAGATCCAAAGAGATAATAACTCTAATCTAGAGCCGAACACACTTCAGTAGTTTTGGAGCTGCTGCTTTTGTTTTTTTATTCAAGTCATTTTTTGAAAAGATATTTTAACTGGTGTCATTTTTTCACCGCAGGAACTACACTTTTACTGGAGGATAGGTTTGGAATACTCTTCATAGTTTTATTAAAGGTGTTCCATAGAAGGAGCCATAGATTTGTGAGGTTCTTTACATAGTGTAAATGTTCTGTATTTCCATTTATAAAATGTATGAACTTTTACGTCATCATTCAGTATAAAATACCAGTGCAGTCACTTTACTAAGAGTTGGGCTACTCTGTTCAAGTTCAAGTGGTGACAATTGAGTCATTTTTAGAAATTCATTTTAAAAATCATAAGCAATTGTGAGTCATTTCCGTTTGTTATTAAATGTTTACACAGTGTAAAAGGCAGCTAGTCATATCAAATAGTGTCAAAAAAAAATAAATAAATAAAAATAAGCCAAAGCCAGCTCTATGGTCTTGATATGGCAGTTAGAATAACCTCCGACAGAAGCAGGCAGTAGGCATGCTAAACCTTCTAAACTACAGAAAGGCTGTGATTAGCTTTCCCGGCCTCGGGAGAAGAGAAGTGCCTGTAAGCCGTTCGCTGGTTTCCATGCTAGCTGTAGGGAGAGAGTGTGTGGTTATGAAACGCTGGTGACCTGTCTCCACTCGAGCTTTGACTTATGAAGTGACAGGCTTCTGGAGGCCGCGTCTGCTTAGACAAGCCTTTTTCCAGCTGGTGAAAGTGGTTCCTCACAGAAGCTCTTTTAGAGATGTAGGAGACCTCAGAGAGAGAGAGCAACAAGCCTCTGATGTGTTTAAAACTATAATTCCATGTGATATCTAAATATAAATACACCACACGGCTCTCACTTATCCTTCTTGTGGCTCTGGTGCAGTGGCCCGAGTGAAGAAATAGACAGATTTCATTTCTTCAGCAGTAGGTGGCTGACTGGCAGGCCTTTTGGACGGTCCTGGATGGTGAAATGACATCTAAAGTTATAGTCTTTGTTCCACAAAGTGGTTTCACATAGCTGATGCTCTTATCCAGAGCAACTTACATGGTTACTCATATTACAGAAGTGGGCCAATGCAGTGTTAGGAGTCTTGTCCAAGGACTCTTATTGGTGTAGCACAGCATAGTTACCCAGACTGGGAATCAAATCCTGGTCTCCAACATGGTGCAATAGCGCACTGGCAGCTAGTGATTTTATCTGTTACGCCACACCAACCAGGCTTGAGGAACCTTCTCTTGGTGGACCTTATCTTACAAATTGTTAAGGTTCTTCATGCTAAGTGGTTCTTCTATGGCATCCCTCAAGGAGCCCTTTGTAGCCCCTTTATTTTTTAAGAGTGCACAAGAGAAATGGAAGCAGGGAAATGTAACCATTTCTGTTAAAGTTCGTTAGGCTTGCTATTTCAAATATTCGTTCATTTGTCGTAAACTGTTCACATAAAGGCTATAAAGACTGCCCGTGTTTAAGAAAGTGGTGAATAAGAAAACCAAAAAAATTATTATATATATTTTTAGGGCTTACGATATTATTCTGCTGTACTATTAATGACTGTGGATGCCCACAACTGATTTAAAGAGGTGTTCCAACCAAAATGAAAAATCTACCCATTGCTACATCTGCTGTAAACATGTCTACCCACATCCTACAGTGGTGCTACAGTCATCTATAGAGGGACATTTGCACGATTAAGGATAAGAAAAAGTTCTGATGATGCATCTTAAAGGTGGAAGGAGGTTTTGTAATGTTACAGCTGCTTTGGGGGGGAATTTCTGGCTAATGCTAAAGTTTCTGCTAGGAAGCCGGATATTAGGTCTGTGATAATTGGCCTCTATGTGATTGGCCGTAGTGGATTACTCTATTGGACCGTTTCTGTTTTGTTTACGGGTTGTACTATCTGGTGTCGACCAGTGGTAGGTTGGTTCCTCTTTTGATTAAATGATTCCTTTCAAGGTCTCTTCCTCTTACTGAGGGAGTATTTTCTGCCACTGTACCCATTGGTTTTACTCAAAATAGGGCTCAGACTCAGGTCTCTGGTTTATATGAAAAGCGCAACAGTCTTAAAATAAATATGGTACAAATGGTTCTTTAAGCGATGCCTTTTCCATCTATTCTTCATTTTTCTTGTTTTCGATTTTCATTATTCTTGTGATCGAGATGTGTGAGTGAGTGTAAAGAACCTTAAGAATAAATGATGGTTCCTCACACTCCCACAGCTTCTACTGCATCAGAGATTATAAATCAGGAGACCAGTCACTGGTTGAAATCCAAATCTGAGTTCTCGTGACGCTCAACATTGCGTCGGTTTATGGATAAAGTCATACATCAACAAAATGGGCCTGAAATGAGCTTTCAGGTTAGGCCAGGGGTAAAGAATCCCCCCCCCCCACCACCTCAATGTGGAGATTTGCTTAAGCAGTATAATGCTAACGCTACAAACTATTCTTGAGAGACGTTTTGATCAGAATTGATCAGTGATTTAAGATCTGACCTTTAGTTTTCTTTACTTTGGTCACTCCTCATTCATAGAGATCGGGGCCTGGTCTCGCATGACTGGAAATAACTGCCCAGTGGCGTTGCAAAGATGGCCGCGGAGTGAACAGACATGCCTATAAGGACTTTAGCTACAAACATTTGGCCTTATTCACCAACCGTACTTAGGAGGAAATGCAGTCTTAAAATGTACTATTATTATTATTATTATTTTTTTTACAGTTTTCTGACATTCAAGTGTTTTGTTATTTGGTATTTGTAGGGTTTAGGAGGACAGTGGGATCCATCATTAATAAGAGCAGATCTGCGAACTGTTCTGCACTTTAAAAACCCATCATGAATCTGACCTAGACTTTTTGACCTAGAATTTTTGATATGACTTTTTCAATATGGAACCAAAAGTGGTTCTTTAATGGCATCAGTCAAAGAACCATTGGCAATACCTTTACTTTAAAGAGTATATATATATATGTATATATATATATATATATATATATATGAATTCAAATTTATTGAATTGAATTTGTTGTAGTGGTGGGATGAATGGCGTAATTGCTTAATAGATGCTGGGTATTGACGGATTAAAGCACAAAAATGCTACAAAATCATTAATTTGATCAAACTGTCAACTGTCAAACTGTACATAACACAACAGACCTCAATACCCCTTTAAAGACATTGCCATTTGTTACATTAGTAATTAGTATCTAACAGTTCTGTCTGTACATCACGACTTGGAACCAATTTTTTTACATTGACTTCCATTGAAAGTTAAGAAGGCTTTTTCCTCCTCTGTTAAAGATGCCATTGCATAGATCTGAGTTTTTTGTCCGGCAGTGATGATATGAGGACAGTCTTTGAGTATTTACCCTGGAGACTGAAGAATAAGACATCACTAGAAGATTAGGCTTCTGAAGGCGGTGGTTGTGGTCTGAAACCAGTTCCAACTTTCAGTCGCTAAAGACGCTTTCGTAAAGGGAGGAGATCTTTGAAGCCACATTAAATGCTCTCTTTAGTACACACCATATTTTATGCCACCATAATTTCATGTTTTACATCATAGATACTGCAGGCATGTGAGGATTACAAGCAAATCTGTAGCTGAGACATTGCGTAAGACCGTATTTGTTCCTCCACTGTGGACCAACACTGCAGTTAAATGATATATTTTAGCCGTACACATGCCTGGGTTATAAAGAAGACTCGTTTTGTGGCTCATTCTGCAGAAACAATCCCCAAACTACAGCTCTGGTCAGTACATTCAAGTTTCTAAATAACTCCAAATGTCTTGTGTTTTTCAGCATATGATGTAAAACACTCTGCGTTTTCTCAAGCCGGCCTAAATGGAACATGAGAAGGCCAAAGCCGAAAAAAAGGGCACAATATTTCCCCACTCAGCAGGAACGCGGAAAAAATAGAGGTATATTAACTTTACACATGCGTACAGAATGACTCTTTGTTCCCTCTTTCCCCTCTCAGCCACCACTTAGAAAGTGAAAAATAAATATGTTGGCATCAGTGGGAGAAACCCAGCGAGGCCGAGGAGCGAGTCCTGCGGAGGTGCTCCCGGGACGGTGTTTGTAAGTAGGCCGCAAGTGTGAGCAATCAGTGGAAATTATACGCTTTTACAGGGATTTGATACAAAGTATTAAGACGGTCTGGCATGTTTGGCAGCTCAGATCATGGAGAATTAGATTGAGGGAGATGATGTGCACCACAAGCGCTGCTTTTGTCAGCTCTGTCGAATTCACATACTTTCCGACTGTTTGGCGAGATGAATTGGATCCTGGTGGATTTGTGGAACAGGATAAATACAGGCGTAGAGCTGCTCTTGTACTCGGAGAGGTAGGTGGGATGGAAACTTTTATTTCAAAGCCGTCTGACCTGAAAGACACTCCACTAAACCTGCTTTTTTCCTCCTTTCCTAATCAGAAGTACGTCACAGCAAATCACAGACGTCTCTGAGCGTCAGCGCTTTTCCGGGTTAACCCTCCTGAGCAGCTTGCATGAGGAGT
>NC_132887.1:3667388-3684888 GCF_030463535.1 Salminus brasiliensis
AGCTGTGTCCGTACACTGCAGCAAAACAGGAGGGGGAAAAAAACCATGAAACATTTGGAAAGCTTTTATTCATCACAGAAGAGCAGTATTAGACTCTTATGTTCGTAATGCGATGCAGCCAGGGGCCGACAGCTCAGAGGCATTTGTGAGCGAATGCTGCAGTGGGCATTATAGTGGGCTCTTTCAGAAACGAGGTGCGTCTGATATGCAGCTCCATGCTGGGAAAAAAAAGAAAGAGAAAAAAAAACGTTCACCAAACATCAGGTACTGCTTTTACTTTTCCATCGCTGCGTTTGACATATGGCCCAGTTAAAATGTTCTGATATTGTGAGGCTATTTGCCTGTCAGGGATATTTTTATGTGTCTGTTTGATGAAAAGTATTTGCTGTCCCATTACATGTTACGCTGTTATGAATGCTCTCAGTGTCAGCTGAGCCGTGAGCGTGGGTGCAGGGCTGCGGAGATGGATGAATCTGCTGGCCTTTTTGGTGCTAAAATAAAGGCAGAAATGCAGAAAACATGGCAGCACTTCAGACAACATGGAAAAGCATAACCTGATGCTGATGACAGATGATGTTTGCACATGCATGCCATGGTGTAATTACACGTGTAATTATGTGTACAAAAAGGAGGCATGTGTATAAACATAAATGTCATGTGATGCTCCACTGGAAGGATGCTAACTGGGGGGGTGGGGGAGGGGGGGTGAGACAATGCCTACCAAACAAGAAAGCATGAGGTCAGTTATGCTCTCCTCGTTGGACTCCTGGTTATGAATGGCTGTGACATCACTGGGCATTGAACTCACGTCTCACATCACAGCAACAAGTGGGGTCGTTAGTGGGGTCAGGATGTTGGATGAGGATCACCACCCCACCTCATCATCCTCACCATCCCCAACTCATCCCAAAAAAGTACTGGATGGAGCTCCACCATCCATCATTTCAGAGAACACAGTTCTTCCACTGCTCCAGAGCTCAAGGCTGGGGGGCTTTACACCCCTCTATAACCCACGCCTGGCATTAGGTAGCATGGTGCCAATAGGTTCAGGATGTTTATCTGCTCTAGAAAGTCAACAAATCTTCTACATGTAACAAACTAAAATATGTTGATTTTCTCCACAATTTAGGCTCAATTCTATTGTTTTTCAAAATGCATGATACTATAATTTTGCACATGCCACATTTTAAAAAATATGTTAAATTCAGCAAAGAATCTGTAATTATGGTTTACAATGAAACAATTTTGTTTACAAAGAGAAAAACCTTATGAACTTTTAATGGAAGTCAATGTAAAAGATTATATTCTGAGTCATTTTGAAGCTTTTCTATTGGTCAATTCATCATGAAATTCTGTCAGTGTAAAGAACAACTGTCAGAAAAAAATATCTGTTTGTAATCAAAACCTAACACAAACCTCCACACATGTAATTATGTGTTCATGGGACAAGGACAGCTGGACCGCTGGACCGCTTTTCAGCAGTGTGGTCAGGTAAGATGAATTGAGGTGTTATATGTGAGGACATTTGCGTGCATTACAGATTCACATGCATTGCCTGGGTTCACTGCAAGGTGAACGAGACTTCCTGAATGGCTAGAATGCAAATTCACTTTGCTGTTCTAGTTTACAATTATAATTATGCCCAACAGCTGCCCCATCTGGGGGGCTACTACTAGTCATCCGCTATAGCTGATTAGGAAGGGGCTGAGGGGGGGAGTCTAGAAGGAAGAATACAACATTATGGAATTTTCAGAATATATAAACAATTATAATATTTATATCTGAGTTTTTAAAAAAGACAAAAATAAGATCTGCTACCTTTTATGCAGTTTATGCAGTTACTATATGCCCACCTAATCATTTATGGTTGGTAGAATGTCTTCTGAATGTTACGGCTTTGGCTTCTTAGAAGGTTCAATCTGTCAGTTTTTTTTTTGGATGTTTTTATAATGGTTTTTGATTATTTAAAAAAATATATTATTATTATTATTTTTTTAATTTTTAATTTTTTTCACAACATTTATACATTTCATTATTTATCACAGTTGAACATGGGCTTTTCACATTTGTAGGCATATACTGAATTTGAATGTTCTCCTAACTAAAGAAGTGTATAATGTATTTATTTGTATATTAATGTATATTTATTATATTTGCATAATGTAAAACGTGGAATAGAATACAGTCTGAATTTAAACTGAGTTAATGTTTTTTTTATAAAATGCTACAATGCTTTAGTTTACATATTAAATATGTAGTTAATATTAGGTATCAGTGTTAATGTTTCTAAAATATATTATATATAACCAGTTCTGACTCCATTTATAGAACACAATGATGAAATAATACATAATACAAACTACTGATACATAATAACAGTGATGAATAATATTTAACAAAATATTTAATGTTTAAACTAAAGAACTTTATAATTAATTTAAACGTAGAATAGAATATTTTCTGAAATTAAATGTTTATATTATTAGTGTGAATTCAGAAATGACTCTTTACTGTATTTAAATAAATGCTATAAATTATTTGGTTTAAATATTAAATATTTTGTTAACTATTATGGATCAGTGTTATTATGTTTCAGCTGTATTATGAATCAATGTTTTTATATTTTAGGTTTGGGAATGTTGCTTTGAACATTTTCATGGCATTAATGTTTGTCTACCTGTGAATGTTAACCAAGAAACATTCTGATAACCTGTTGTGTAAGTCTTACATTACATTACATTACATAACATAACATTACAGCCACTTCATAACGTTATTTCTGTAATGCTACAAACTAACCTTCCTGTAACCTTTAACCCATATGAGCCTTTGGTGATGTGTTACAAACCCTTAAATTATGTGGAAAATTCCTTACACCACTTTGTATCTCACTCATGAAGTAAGTGACATATACTCAACATCCTGGATGCATCACGGGACAGTTTGTGTATGTGTATATGTGTGTACATGTGACCTCATTTATAAAGTCCCAGGGTGCTTAGTTAGTGCTTCAGACAAAACCAGGTAATTTAAAAAATGTATTTTTTTGCTTTTAGAAGTCTGTACATTTAAATAAATGTAAATAAAATTAAATAAATAAAATATACTCAATGCCATATATCACATTTAACCAGTTCTGAACTAATTTCTAGAACAAAATGATGAAATTGCTAAAATTGTTGTTTTAACGTATGTGTTACATTTGGATTTTAACCTTAAAATGTTTACAGATGTCATCATGTGACCTTTTATCACAATAAAAAAACCCGCTAAATTGCTGCTTAATTAACTCTTAAGCTGATCCAATCTTCAAAGCTGGGTCTCTGGGCTCTTATAGGCTAAAAAAACATTACTGACAGTTCTTATAACGTTCTCTGTTGGTTCTTGTCTGGTTGTCATGGTCTTCAGGCTGTTTTATGCAGCTGTTCAGTGTTCCAGAAGTACCAACCACACTCAAAAAAGAACATCATGTCAAACTTGATCACAATAAGGATAACATATCATCCACTGCTATTGATTGGTGCCTGATTCTGTTTTTTTTTTTAGAGCTTGTGGATTTGTCTCCGCGGTCAATCGAGGGCATGAATATTAGCACAGGGGGCACATGACACGCTGGGCCATATTGTAAGCGATCCTAATCCCCCTGTTCTAACCACTCATGCTCTTCTTTTTCCCTTGAAATGATTCCAGTCTCCCTTCAGAGGAGGGATCCACAAACCGAGTGTTGGTGCGAAGAAGATTTCCAGATCCGAGTGGCTGGAATAACAGGACGAGGGGGCCAGGGACCACCCGTAAGGATCAGATAAGAGTGTGGAAAGCCTGGCCCGAATCAGCCTGGCACTGGAAATTACAGTGATGTTTGCAGGGGGAAAAAATGTTCTCGTTCTCTGGTTCTCTCTCTCTCTCTCTCTCTCTCTCTCTCACTCTCTCTCTCTCTCTCTCCCCCCATAACCACACTGTTCCCAGTAATAGATTTCAGGAGGCTCTTTTGCCCCTCGTCTGTGATTGTTTATTATTGTTCCAAATGACAGACTGCAGAGTTGGAGAGAGGGAGGGCATTGAAAACAATCATCGTCAAACTCGAGTATGCCGACTGTCACTCGCGAGGAAAGGCTTTTCAGAATGGGGAGCAAGAGCAAAAGATTTATGACGTCTTAAAAGACAGTTTAAAAAGGCAGTTTATGGATTGAAAAGTCTTTTTTTTCCTCCTTTCTTTTGAAGCAGGCCAAGCTTCAGGCTCTGGAGCCCCCAGTGCGTACTTACGCAAGTGCAGCAAGCAAGCAAGCAATAGCTGCAGGTGAGTGAGGAACACATGAGCAGGTTCCTTCTTCACACACCAGCACCAGAGTTCAGCTCAGTTCTCTTCCACACTTCCACACTCAGGGCGTTTTTTACATATGAGAGTCTGGACTAAAGTCCGAACCAAAGTTCATTTTTGGTTAGTTTTGGTTTCACGTTGCAGTTTAGCAAACGCCCTAAAGAACTCTGCATGGTGTACTTACGTCTCAGCGTCAGCTTACGTGGGCTGTGCTTCACTATACTTCACATTGATTGGTTTGTAGAAGAGTGGGTGTATGGCAAGCCTGAAATGACACCAGCGCTACAAGCTGTGACTCAGTTCTTACCAGTAAAAACTCAAATTCAAGATCAGTCTAATGCAATTTTACTAGCAGAAATTCAAATTTTAGATTTTAACTGTAAGAACGTTACTAGTAATAACCTGATTGGTCATTTTACAGGACCACATATCCTAAAGTAGTTCTGACTGCTCTTATGTTATTATTGATTTTAATACTAAAACTTATTACAAATATTTACAATTACTTTTTTACTAGTAAAACTTCAATACTACATACTACAATAAAGTAATACTACATACTAAACAATAAAGATACTACAATAAAGTAACATCTACACTACAATTCTGACATATAAAAATGACTTTTTAATATGAATATCTTGATTATTATTTGTAGAATTATGAATTGAAAACATTATTAAAATTATATCATAGAGATTTAAAACTGCACAGATCCTGAATACACGTTACAACTAGTCAAAACTACATCAGAGATATGCTAGAGTAATATAATAATATTAGAGAATTTGCATTTTTACTAGTTAGAATTCATTTATGAATATGTAGACCTGGACAAAAGGGATTGTGGATATCTGTAACTGTGGTTTTTACTAGGAAACATTTAAATACAGATGAAAGAGTAAGACTCAATGTGTATACTTACTGTGTAAATCAATTAAGTATTAAGTAATAAAGTAATTATGAATTACTAAGTATAACTAGTCAGAGTGCCTTTTTGAATCTGTATATATTAATATTATATAATATAATAATAAATTATTATTAGTAATACAAATGCCATATCTAAAATAAGTACAACTTTTTAATTTGAGTTTTTACTGGGAAAAACTGAGTAAGCACTTGTATGGATGGTGTGATTTTAGGCTAAGACGGCTTGCCATACATAATTATAGTATAATTTGAGAATATTATCTACAGTTTAGGTTTTGACTAGTAATAATAATATTATTGATATCTAAACTAGAGTTTTTACCAGTCAGAATTATAGTGAAGATATCTGGAACTACAATTAACACTAGTAAGAAGTGATTGTAGATATCTATAACTGGAGGTTTCACTGGTACAAATGAAGGTATAGATAAGAGACAGTCCTTGGTAGCTTATGACCAGTCAGAATATGTCCTCCTGGCAGTATGACCAGTCAGAAAGGCTTTACAGCTCTGTCGATCTGATATTATTACTAGTAAAATAAATCATATCTGAAATCATGGGTTTTTCTAGTGAAACAGTGTTGCAGAGATCCTGAATTTAAGTTTGCTAGAAAAATTAAGTTATGGTTTGTGTCACTGGTGATATTTGATCTAAAAACAGCTTCTCATTAATGTCTCTGATGTTGTTGTGTTGTCAGTTCAGCAGGTTGCCTTGCCTGGAAAAAATGAATGAGCAGATTGATTTGGTTCCTGATATTACTGCTAATATAATGGCATTACCACCAGCATCACCAACTTCAGGTGCAGAATGGTTCTTTTTTTATGTCTGTTGTTTAATGGGTAATGATAGCCTGATAGCCTGCCTCCACTTCCTGCAATTGGCCCAAATTCCGAACCATCTAAAAAAAATGGCTTTCACACTGCAGACGAACCCAAGCATGGTTTGGTTTGTTCCAGACAGAGACCACTTCTTTTGGTTGAACCAAATTTTGGACCAAATGGAAAAGTCTGAAGGTCCAGACCAAACAACGTAGGTGTGAAAGTCCTGTCAGACACATGCCAGCGTGCCAAAGTAAGCAGGCCTGTCCCTCGGCTGAGCACAGATGTAACACCCTAGATTAGAGCGAAGAAAAGCCCCACAAATTAGCTAAATGCTTAAAGATGTTTGTCCGCCTGATCACCCCATTGTAACGGCAACCAGCCGAGCCTTTACTGTGCTCCAATAGAGAGATTAGCTGTGTCAGATGGACTTAGTTTAGGGCCGCAGCCCACAGAGTAAAGTCAGGCTTCTGAGGGGGACAGTTTTACTGGGAATCCCCACAAGGCTTTCATTCTCACATGCTGGACTCAATCTGTGGCCTGGCCCACCCATTTAAACACAGGGGGCAGTCTGAGCTATTGTTTCTGAGGCAGAATTTCTATATAATTTTAAAGCTGTGCTGTTAACTCTTTATTGTGCTTTGAGGGAAGAACATAGAAAAAGGGAATAGTATTAGCAGAGAATATAGAATAGTGACAGCATAGATTCTATATAATAATAGAATATTTTAACCAACAACACACAAATAAACAATCTGAAGGCTCAATTCTGAAGGCTTTGTGTTTGTGTGTGTTAGCTTAACCATTCCCAGTGCTCTCCTGAAGGATAGCCAGTATTTCCATTATTTTCCATCACCTAGTTTATCTAATCAGTGCTTCATTAATTTATTTGGGTTTATTGTAATGTTATATAGAGTTGATTACAGGTAGACACTCTCACTGACCACTGACTTTATGTTTATTTGGGTTTATTGTAATGTTATATAGAGTTAATTACAGGTAGACACTCTCACTGACCACTGACTTTATGTTTATTTGGGTTTATTCCAATGTTATATAGAGTTAATTACAGGTAGACACTCTCAATGACCACTGACTTTATGTTTATTTGGGTTTATTCTAATGTTATATAGAGTTAATTACAGGTAGACACTCTCACTGACCACTGACTTTATGTTTATTTGGGTTTATTCTAATGTTATATAGAGTTTTACAGTTATATAAAGTGTAAAACTGTTTGGGTAACCTGTTGCATGACCACGTTATTAAAAAAACAAAAGTGCAACAGAGCATTTTTTAAGTGATGTCATAGCGGTGTTTCACATTTGAAAGTTAAATAACTTTTTCAAGTAATCAGTTTAAAGAATTTTCTTAGAACACTTACACAATGTAGAGGTTCTTAAACTTTAAAAAGGTTCTACGCAGTAAGAAATTACATTCAAGAGTGGTTATTTTTTATATTTTAGCTTTTTAAGGAGCCAGAGATATACAATATAATATTGTTTATTAATTTTCAATCTTAAATAAACTCTTCAAAAAACTCAAACTGGGTTTGGTTCTACCTTTTTGGTGCTAAACAGAACCATTTATAAAAGGTTTGTAAAATAATTATAAATAATAAAACAGATTTCCAATCATATATATGGGAAAAATTATTGGAACACCTGATAATGACAAGAGTGTTACTAAAGTCAGGATGTTGGATGATTACCACCCCACCCCACCTCATCCCCAACTCCCCACTTGCACCACCAAGAACACAGCCCACTGCTCCACAGCTCAATGCTGATGGCTTTATATCCCTCTAGCTCACACCTGGCATTAGACAGGATGGCGCCAAAGTTCATATTTATCTGCTCCAGAGAGTCCTATTCCATTAGCAGTACTTCTTTACAGGGCCTAGACAAGCTGTGTGTGTGCATGTGCACATCTGTGTCAGCAATGGGTGCAACTTAAAGTAAGAATGCATTCGTTAGAAGGGGTGTCCACAGACATTTGGACAGACAGTGTATGTTAAGGACTAAATGAACTGTAAAACGTCACTGAACTTCAAGGTTAAAGCTGTTCTGGTCAGTAACTCGTACTAAATGAAGTAACTTGATGTAATTCCATCTCTGAGCGATGGAGTGCAACCTGAGATGCTGACTTCAGCAACAATTGAATTTTCAAAACAGCATCACTCGTCTGCAGAATGTGGACGAGTTCTCCTTAGCAAAACGCAGAAACACTAGCCAGCGCTCAGCCAACGCTCACATTTCACTGCTGATTTAATAGAAATGGAACAGGATGGATTTGGGGATATTTCATTAATCTTCCTTTCCTTTCACTGCAGAGGAAATGAAACCAAACACAAAGTTCAAAACTCTGCTCCACTATTGTGCTCTGACCTGCCAATGGTCCTCCTCGCTCTCCGTCAAGGTAGAGCTCAATTAGTCACACACATTCCTCCCTGATCTCTGCTCCAATGGGCTGCCCGAGACTGGAGCTGCTGCTGCTGCTGCGATGGCTCTGATGCCCAGTTACTGCAGGTGCAAACACTGCCAGCACATTCCACACACACACACACAAACACACACACACACACACACACACACATACACACACACACACTGCTGAAATTATAACAGCCTATGCATTATTACTGTAATCTCTGCTAATGCAGAACTGTAGATCTGGGTTACAGTACAGAGCAGCTCATCCCGTCTGTGAAGTGTAAAGCTGCTCTGACACCTATTGCACAAACAGATTATTGAACAAAGGTGCCACAAAGGGTTCTTTGATAGGTGATACCATGGCAGAACCACTTTTGGTTCCCTAAAGACCCTAAAGTCCAATGTTTGAGACATTGGACACATTTAAGAGATAAAGAATGTTTTAAAATCTCATTTTCAGTAATTTTCAATTCAATTGGAGGCTTTTTCTAAAACATGAACACATAATGTAGAGGTTCTTTAAACTTTAAAAAAGGTTCCTCATGCTAAGACAGTGTATGTGTGTGTATCCCTCAAAATCAATGGAAGACGAGCGTACATACTTTTTACTGTCCTGCACCAAAGTGGTGGAACGAACTTCCCCTGGGTGTCTGAACGGCAGAGTCCAACGCTCACTGTCTACAAACCCAGACTGAAGACCCTCCTCTTCTGAGAGTACTCAGGCGAAGAGAAGAGTACTGTGGTCTCCTTATTGGCGTGTGTTTAGTAATTCTAAAGCTTAGGGGTATCTTTGAATTATTAGTCTATTCTAACTAGATGAGGTTTTTCTTGGGTAAATAGCAAAGCACTTTTGTAAGTCGCTCTGGAGAAGAGCGTCTGCTAAATGCCTTAAATGTAATGTAATGTATGTGGATATTTAAAGAACTGTTCATTTAATGGTTCTTTCAGGAACCAAAAGTGTTTTTATGAGATTTTTATATATATATATAAAAAAAATTACATTTAAAAAAGTGGATCTTTGCGACAATGACTTAAAGGGGGGGTCTGATGATACTTCTCTGGTACTTTATAATATAATAAAATGGTTCATATTCACATATACAAGTGGTTTCCCATTATAGAGGAAGGACATTTAACCAGACAAAGAAAAAAATAAGCATTTGTTGTCATTAATATATTAATATATATGAATAATTATGTTAATATTAATAATATATAATACAATATATTAATTAAAATAAATACATAAATAAATACATACATATGTCTATAAACAAATTCAAGCATTATTATGTTAATGAGTATTAGTAGACTTTTATAAAGTCTCTCTCTATATACACTATAATATAGAGTTATAAACTCACAGAACTTCTTTCCCAGGTTACAACGGTCTGCCCTATGATGTAAAACTTCTCATATATGTGTTGCACCAAAAAAATCAAGGCTGTCATGGTTCTAGAGCCCTTCTAGAACCACTAAAACTCAAAGAACCATCTGGATGCTTAAATAGTTATTTATCATTATGGTCATTGGTTTCTTTTTCTGAACCCCTGGAGCAGATAGAGTTAAGGGCCATGCTCAAGGGCCCAACAGTGGCAGCTTAGCAAACCTGCTATTGGACCTACAACCCTGTGACCAATAATGCAGCATTACCCAATGACTTTCTACTTGTGATGTGAACGTACTGCACCCCAGCAACTACTACGCATTTCTTTTTATTCTCAGTTTGAATCTGAAATGCAGCTCGTTCTGATTGAATTACTTCATGATAAAATCTGGAAGAGTAGAGAGCCAATAGCAACACACTAAGAGCAGTCTAATTCAATAGATTGTAGTTTGGGGCTGTTTAGGGGTTTCCTGCTTCTCCATGCGTTGTTTATAACAGCACGGGTTTTTACTCGTGCATTTTCGGCCTCAGTTCTCATGATTAAGAAAACATGGTGACTCCAACCACACAAAAACAAGCAAATAAATATGCAAATAAACAAATACATGCAATGCTATGACCATCAGTGTTAGTGCACCCTTAAAAAGTGTGTTCTTCAAGGGTTCTTTAGTAAAGAATAGTTAGAAAAATAGTTATTCGAAGTGCTTAAGTTGTTTGATGCCTGATTACGGTGCACGTCTCTATAATACACAACATCTGATACATGTTTTTTTAAAGAACCTTTTAAAAACTGTTTATAAGAAAAATATTTGTAAAAATGTCAAAGAAATGTTAAAGAATTGTTAAAGAAAGGATTCTTTAGTAAAAGTAGTTGTTCTATATAGAACCATTTGGATGTATAATGGTTCTTTGTCTGGTTTAGATGGTTTTTAGCTGTTATATATATATATATATATATATATATATATATATATATATATATATATTTTTTTTTTTTTTTATTTATTTTTTTTTTATATAATATTATTTATATATATTTTATAATATACAACAACAAAAAAATGTTGTAAATATTTGTAAAAAAAAGAACCTTCAAAAATGTTTCTATTTATCACCAAAAAGTGGTAAAAAAAGATATATAGATTATATAGAACCATTCAAAGAAACCATTTAAATGTCTAAATGTTTTTTTCATGGTTTAGATGTTTTTTCATATACCAGAAAAATAAACTCTTGGATATGGTTCTTCAAAGAACTTTTTTTCGGCATCGAACCAAAAGAAGTCAAAGAACCCATTATCTTACCTAAAAATGGGTTCTATAACAATCTGGAAGCTGTTCTATATAGAGCCATATCAGAGAACCATTCGAACGTACGAATTATTCTTTGTATGATTTAGATGGTTCTTCATATACACGAACTTAATAAAAGTGTTTACATATCACACCAAAAAGGGAGTAAAAAAGGGTTCTTTAATTAGTTTTTATTAAAGGCATTTGTTTCTATGTGGAACCATGACAAGGAACCATTGTAAAACATAAATTAGTTGTGAGATCGTTTTTGTTTCTATGTGCCATTAAAACAAGTAAAAAAAGGGGCTCCTTAAAGGTTCTTTTTTCCCGGGTTACAATGATCTGCCCTATGACGTAAAACTTCTCATATATGTGTTGCACCAAAAAATCAAGGTTCTTTATTTATATAGAGGTATTTATTCGAATCAGAACCTTGAGAAGGAACATGTAAAACTGAATTGCCTGCTTTAGATGGTTCTGCATATACATGATAAACCTCTTGGTTCTTTAAAGAACCTCTTAAAAAATATTTACATAGAGCACCAAAGGAGATTCAAGGAAAAAAGGAGTTCTTTAATGTTTTTCTTCAATTTATTCAATACAGAACCATGACAAGGAACCATTTGAATGTGTACAAGGTTCTTTGCCTGGTTAGATGGTTCTTCATACACAAGGAAAACCTCTTGTAACTAGATCACCAAAATGAGTCAAAGAAAAAGTTTTTTGGGGCTTTTTAGTACAGGCCATCCATGTCAGAGCCATCCTTTTAAATGTGTAAATGGTTTGCCTGGTTAAATGGATCTCATATACAAGGAAAACTTGTATATGGTTCTATAAAGGAAAAAAAAGTTGCTTTAGCACCCAAAAGGGTTCTACTTATGTTCCAGGTCAAACAACCCTTTTCCAGAATGATAAACTTTCGTTCCCTGATTATGCTTGACTTGGGTGTACCGTCCTATGAGACGTCTTTTTTAGTGGGTAAAGAACCTTTAGAACCCTAAAAGGTTTTTCACACACTCACATCTCATTTCCAAAATTGGTTCTGTAATCTGTTCCACGGTTCTTTAGGGAAACTAAAGTGGTTAAAAAAAGCCCTTTTTGCCACTTTTACAGTGTGTATATGCTGATGTGGGCACATCATAGCATGACCTCATCAAACATGAGTAATGAAGTGAGCCAGACTCAAACAGCCAAATGGAGAGAATTAGAGACGACTGCCTGGACTGCCTGGAGGAGGAAAAGAACACGGTGTAGCTTCAGGGCAGAGCGTGCAGGGTTCTAATGGTCGGGGGCGATATTAATATGCGTTTCCAGGATTATTGAATTACATTTATGATGCATTTCCTAGGAATACACAACATTTGTGCAGATTTGCGAGCAAATCCGTCCTCTCCATGCTCCAGTTACAGCTAATGAGGGTAATTATTGCATAGCTTAACTGTAATGCTGTATTGATTGTCAGGCTCCTGCTGTGTCACGCAGCTCCAACAAAAGGCACGTTGAGCCCCGGTGAAGGCCCTGCTGGGCCCCGGGGTCCAGAGCGCATGCACTGATGCTTCAATGGGGTTAATACTCAAGCGTATAAAGACGGGATTAGGGCCTAGCTTACACAACGAGGAAGAAAATTGAATGTTTTGTGGAAAATATGTGGCTAATTCCATCCTGTCATCAGTGGATATTAAAGATTATTAGTTGGCACGTTCAGCTATTTGTAAATGACAATGGCAGCAGTGTCTAATTCATCCTTAATTTCCAGCGGCAAGAGAAACAGGCCTCGGCCTCCTGAAAGGCCGGCTATCATATTATAGTAAAGCCCTGTAACCTCATTATGGTTTTTGGTATTTTGTGTTTGCTTAAGGTTTTAAGGATGTTTGCGTTGAGTTTCCCTATAATAGGATTTTGATAATATCCCTATGATAGTGTTTGTTAAACCCCTGTTATTAAATCCATTCAACTTTACTTTAACTCTCTGTCTTAAGCTAATGAAATACAACTGTGGTTTGAGGTGCTACTCAAATAGCAACAAAAATTTCATACTAACATGAGGAAGAATAATAAGGACAAACGAACAAATCTACAGTTTCCTGATCTACAGTAAAGACTGAAAACGAGAGTGTATGTAATACACACACAGACAAAAGCCTCTCCTCTGGTGGTATCAGTGGGTGCAGGGGGTTTGGCACCTGTGGGGGATTAATGTGGACCACCATCAGCACAGCACTGAGCTAAGCTCGCAGATTGGGTTACTGCACTAGGCTGCCCAAATCAGCTGCCCAGGTGCTCGCTATAGTAGCCCCCAATACCCGACAACATGACTCTATATGAGCCTTTCCCTTTTACTCACCACTTTGGAATTACCTGATATGTCCATGTCTACAGTTTCCATGCATTTCGCATACAGTAATATTTTGTCACTGTCACTTGTATTGAAAGCCTTGTATCTCCATTTTTGCCTGATGTGAATCTAGCAGTTGCTCGTTACATTGATTCCAGATTTCATGATGAATGGACCAATAGAAATGCTCCAAAATGACCTGGAATTAAATATTTAAAATCGACTTTTATTGAACGTACAGAAGGTTTTGTTGTTCTCCTGTGAAGTTTGCAGGACTGTGAGGGTTTCCAAATGCATTTATGGGTTTAGTGCTCTCTTAAAACTTTGATTTATGATTTCTGCACAATATAGATGTAAACAAAGACATTGCCAGTGGATTTGGTGGAAATGCGCCGTTCTAGAGAAAGTCAGAGGGTGGTGAACGGAGCCAGACATCTGAAGTGAGTCTGTAGTGTCTCTAAAAGCTGCTTTACAAAAAGCAGCTTATTACACCAAATGCTTATGAATAAATGCAGGTAGGGATCGGGGGAAGGTTACGACGATTTTAAGGGCCTGTGACTGACAGGGGGCTTGTATTCATTTAGTCTTTCTGCAGGACTATTAGAATTGTGAAGCCCAGTGTAATACCTTGTCATGGGGCCTAAAATGCCTGAAACTCAGAAGACAGGTGTGTAGGATCACTGGTGGGTTTGCGTAGTAAGTAAAATGGCCATGTATGTGTTGTGGTCATGGTCATGGACACACCTGGTTCCTTTCACCTCCACTGTAAAGAATCAGAGTCAATCTACGATGAACCACAATTTCACACCAAACCCCCACTCTGTTTTCATCTTACCCATTCAAATATGCAGCAATTGGGAAAATCACTGGAATGAATCTTCAGTTTCATAATGATCTGTATCAAAATGTGAGGACATACATACTTATTGTTTACATATTTAACCTGTTGAACCATCAGGTTATTACTGAGTTAATTAACTAATATTAAGGCTCATTATCCAGTAATTACACTGAATGATTACTGCTGTGAAGTGAATGTGTGTGTTCTGCGGTTATAAGAGCGAAGACCTGAAGGTGCTCTTAAAAGGTGCCACAAGGGGTTCTTTGAGTGATGCTACAGGAGAACACTTTTGGTTTGTTTACATCTTAAAACCGTTCTGAACACTCATATGTCTCATTTCAGAAGTTCAGAAGTTCATTATTCTTCAATGAACCCATCTGGCACCCATATTTTCAACAGTGCATAGGTTCTTGGGGTTCAATGGGTTAACAAGCAGAAGGGGTATGTGGGCCCTCGTGCAGATTAAATTCTCAGATAATTCTGTCCAATGTAACCCATGTTTTTTTCTACATGTTAAACTGTACAAACACTGTGATCAACACTCATAAACATAAAGGTGCTACAAAGGGTTTTTTGGTGATGTTCTTTGAAGAACCTTAATTGTTTATGGAGAAAAAATAATAACGCACTGGAATTGTTGGGATTGTAAAATATAACAGGAGGGAATAAATAACAGTGATACAACAGAATAAAAAAAATACATTATAATACCAAAAGTATTTGGACACCTGCTAATTCACTGTTAGATGATCACTACCCCACGTCATCCCCAGCTCCCCAACTCCTCCCAAAAGTATTGGATGGATCACCAACCATCATTTCAGAGAACACAGTTCCCCTGCTCATCATTTCTGGGGTGCTGTATCCCCCTCTAAGCCCAGGAGGTTCATATTGATTATGTTTATCTGCTCCAGGGAGTTCTAATCTATTGGCAGTACTTTCCTACAGGGACTAAAGAAACTGTGTGTGTATGTGTGTGTGTGCATTTGCACATCTATGCCAGCAATGGGTGCAGCTTAAAATAGCATGAGAATGGGAGTCTACAAACATTTGGACACCCTTTGTAGCACCTTTCTTTTTGGAAGAGTGAGGCTTACCAACACAATCTCAGGTCTTCACACACAGCCTGAGCTCTCTTATGCCCTCTTATGGCAAACATTAAAGGAGACATTTAATTGTAGCTGTCCATGGTATTATTGTCCATTCTAAGGATAAAAAAAGCCTTAACCAAACCCATCCACAAGTTCAAAAACACCCAAATCTCAGTCAAAGCAAAACTTTGGAACAGGAGGAACAGTCTCTGTTGATGGCTCTCAAATAAAACTATCATCCAATATTAGACCGGCATAATAACACACAAGTCAGGCCTGCCGACTTCTGAGAGTTACAGAGAAAAGGGAGAGGAAATGAGAGAAATTAGCATGTGCCGGACATTAAGAGGCTTGAGTTAAGGCTGTAAGAGGCTACATTCAATTCATTTGTGTCAGGCTCGGCCTTGGCTGCTCTGATGGAATGATTTTAGGTTCCATTATGATTCTGCCAGGTCCCTCAACCATTTGGAAATTCTTGTGATTCCTCGATGCTCTTTTCAATGCCACACTGACACGAGATGGAAGTGGCTGTATTTGGGGGTTGGGGTGGGGTGTAGGGGGGCATATTTCGCTCTGAAATGCATGAATGTGACTGGTCTTGACACATGGTCATATAACAGCTCTCCCTGCACTTCACTCTCACCGATGCATCCACAAGAGTAGCTGCTTTTAATCAGTAATTACTAGGATTGCTCTGATGGTGTATCCAGTGATTGATAACCCTAACCAGGCTCTTTTGTGCCTGCTGACACGTCCTCCGGATAAATTCTTTGGGAAGTTTCCTGAGAGAAGTAAACAAAACCGTTTAAGTAGAAAATGGCTGAGGATGGTCAAATTGCAGGGTTTCGGCTGATATTCTGAAAGCCGATGTGTTTGTGTCCTATGAGCCCTACACACTGGAAAACAGACACCTTAGTTGGTGAGAAGAAACATCTGTGTGCTGATTTTGATGCTGTGATCTAAAATTGACATGATTAAGCCAGTAAAAGCGTGTCAGATAAATGTAAATGTAACGGCTATATCTCTGCTGTCCGGTAAAAAACATGTAATTCTGAGTTTTGTTCATTTTTGAACCCTGTAGCTGATCTGTACACTGTGTAAATCATTCTTGGTAAATAGACCCATAGAAAAAGCTCTACAGTTACTAGTAAAGAAACATCTCTTTGCTTATTAAGTAGTAACATCTTATTTATTCAGCTGACAGACGTGTGTCAAATGGTCAAATGCAAAATGTACTATATGTTCAATATATATGTGTAATTCTATATAAAATATAAATATAAATATCTATTTTTATCCTAATTCTTATATCTGGTTGTTTGTTTATTTGCAGGTTGGAGAAGTGAGAAGTAAAATTACACTATAAGAAAAAATGAGTACTATTATGACTATTAAAAATATTGTACACTAATTTCAAAATACAAATCAGTGCACAAACTACACTGTTTACATTTACACCAGGAGCTTTTCTAGACTACTTACATTTACATTTACATTACATTTACATTTACATTACATTTACATTTACGGCATTTAGCAGACGCTCTTATCCAGAGCGACTTACAAAGTGCTTTGCTATTTACCCAAGAAAGAAACCTTAGCTAGTTAGAATAGACTAATAATTCTAAGACTACTAAGACTACTAAGACTACATGTACTGGCTTGTATTTAGAGGGGCTGTACCCCCCTATTTGCCTTATAATGCTATATAAGGCAAATATATAATAATAATCATAATATTATTATTATATTAATACTACTATCACACACATGCATGAAATATTTCACTTGCGGCATAAAACTGTATGACAACTATAGCTAGAGCTAGCTAGTGCTACATCACAACGCTCATTTTGCAAGCTTGTGTTATCAGTGGCCTGGTTAGCATAAATTAAGCATATGCTAATGTAACTGGTGCCTTTGCTAGTTGAATTAATGCCTTTGCTTTAGTAATGTGTATTTCTGGTGGGTTACACGGTTGTAAGTGGCCTTAATCAAAACATACAACTACGGGCTCTCATCACTTTGTCTGACTTTCTCGACTTGTCTGACT
>NC_132887.1:3687388-3727388 GCF_030463535.1 Salminus brasiliensis
TGAATATGAAGGAGTTCCATTGAGAGATAAAATGGAACACTGTTGTCTTTTGTTCTGTTCGTTCTGACTTCTTCTTCCTGTCTGTGGTTTGTTTATGCCGGTTAGAGAGTGGTTACATTACAAAGTCCTCTTTGATTTGCTGTATTAAGATAGATTTTACAGATCAAGGCCCTGATATACGTGTTGTGCCATAAAGATGCCGGCCCGTACAGCCTCCATTGTAGCGGCCTGTCTAGGGCTGTCGACAGGGCCACCATTTACGATATGTGATTGACACCAGCTATTCAGGCCATAAGTGGTGCCTTCACACCTCTTTGGCGGCTTTTAATTTCAGATGGCCTCCTCATTTTGGCAATCCTTTTTACTCTCCCCTTTCACGGCCACTTTAAAGTTAAAAAATATATATATATAAAAGCGGAAATAATAATACTAGGTGCCATTTTTTCTTGAATTACAGGGAGCCGGGCCCAAAGTGCACGCATAAAAGGACCAAATGTTTACATATCAAAAGGCTACAGGCCAATCTGTGTCAAAATCACACATGAAGTTAAGCAGGAGGAGCCATTTACTTCAGCAACAGTCATCTGAGAAGAATTCGGTACCGTTTACACTCATGCATTTTATATATGCATTTGACATGTGGTGAATGATATGTAATTCCTATTGGTTTGGTATGGCTTACAGCTTGGGTAGATGACCAAGAGCATAATTATGAAAATGCAATGCTTATAAATGGCTCTGATACACACAGCAAATGTGACAAAGTGTTGGTGTTCTCTTTTATTTGAATGTTCGTTTAATAGAACCGGCACAGGTTAAAGAATAAGCTAATGTGTACTGACTCGAATAGAGACTCATTTTTTCACCACTGGCCTGACTACTTAAATGACAGAACTGACTGATATATGGACATATATATATATATGTATAGTAAACATGTAAGTAACAATTAAGTAGAAATATTTCCATCCCCCATCCCCATGTCTTATTTTATATTTATATTTACATTCTGTCACTTGTTCATGACATTGTTTCACAATTATTTGATGAATGGACCAACAGAAATGCCTTTAAATGGCTTGGAATATATTACAATATTATAATAATATTATTTTACTGACTTTCGCTGAACGTTAGGATGGTTTTCCCTTTGAACATAAGGTTTTTGTGAGACTTTAAATATATATGTTACAAATATATTTATATACAATGAAAAACATGCATTTCCAAAATAGTGACTTAACAGGTGGAAACAAAAATGAAAAATTTGTGTTCAATTCAGTATATATATATATATATATTAAGGGCATTTCTGTTATATATATATATATATATATATATATATATATATATATATATATATATGAGCATAGTACTCTAATAGTACTCTAATCGTCCAAGTATTCTCTGAAAAGGTGTGTATATACATATACAGGTGTATATATACATATATATATATATATATATATATATATATATATATATATATATATATATATATACACATGACATTTTGTATGGGATCCTAGGGTGAAACTCCTACCCAAAATGGGGATAGAGGTGCAATACATCTTCAAACAAATAGAACTGTTTATGTTATTGTTTATTATGAAACATTATATATTTATTATTATACATTATACTTCTATACTGTTGAAATCAGTGGCATGGCCGCACACACAGACAAACACACACACATAAAGTAGTAGAGCTTTCAAATAGTCCAGATGTGTGAATGGTTTTGTTTAGGCTCTTTTCACTGACTGAAATCCAAAGGGAAGGCTAACATTTGTTTGTATTTGTTTACTCTCTTCTAAGCATGACATATTAAAGCAGTAGCCTATAGGCCTCTGTGCTGAGTACCTGACTGATCTCATAATGGGATTCATCCATTACATCCAACGCATTACTTTCCAGTTTAGAGTCATTTCTGTTTTATAGCCTATTATCACTGCAGCCACACTTTTGTGTGACACTTTAATAATGTCAGAAATTTTCTATCTCGATGGGAACATTTGAAAAAGCAGCAAATAAATCCATCCCTGAGAACAACAAATTCAGCACTTCATCACTCCTCAATTACTGCCTGCATATCCGTGAGATTTACAATAAGGCTGATATTGTAGTTTAAATGGAGTAGCGGCACTGCCTCGTATGCCTCACGCTAACTTCATTTGATCAGCCTCTGGTTTTAATGAGTCAATTCGAGGCGTTTGGGGTCGGGCGATAATGGGCGTTATCTCATCGCAGCATGTTCACTCAGCTCGGTGCTTATTGGAGGTGTTTAACGTTCATTTCCTCCCCACTGATGGAGTTAAAGCACCTCCATCTCCTCGGCATGATCACCCACGACCAGAGCAGCGCAGCCGTGTCAGACCCACTGTTTTACAAATAACACACACCATTAAGGCAGTTAAGATAACGCCATTCATAATGCAGAGGAATCCAGCCTCAGAAACACGTGCGTGCTGCTGGGTGCACTGGGGGTCAACAGAAATCTGCATCATCAGTGTTTTCAGCTTTACACAACACTTAGCACCCCATTGGTTCAATTAGAGGTTTCAGAACCAGCCTCTACACTCAGAAATGTACTCGTTTTTTTTTCTTCGGGATAATAAACAAGCGAAAAATGAGACGAGCGACTTATATATATATATATATATATATATAAATAAATATTTTTCTATAGATTTTAGATATTTCAAAATATTTATTGTCATTATCCCATCATGTTTTATATTGCTGAAAGTTACCTTAGATTAACAATGAAATAGTGCTTTTTATTTATATGTTTGTAATAGCTATACATAAAAGGTATATATACATAATATATATATATATATATATATATATATATATATATATATATATATATATATATATATATAATATATCAATAGAATATACATATGTTTTTTAAATGTGGATGGATTTGGGTTCTTATAAATAAATAATAAATATATATATATAAATAAATATTTTTCTGTAGATTTTAGATATTTCAAAATATTTATTGTCATTATCCCATCATTAGGTTATCATAAGTGTTTTATATTGCTGAAAGTGACCTTAGATTAACAATGAAATAGTAGTTTTTATTTATATGTTTGTAATAGCTATACATAAAAGGTATATATATATACATAATATATATATATATATATATATATATATATATATATATATATATATATATACTATATATAAATAATATATCAATAGAATATACATATGTTTTTTAAATGTGGATGGATTTGGGTTCTTATAAATAATAAAAACGTAATAAGAATTATATATATATATATATATATATATATATATATATATATATATATAGGTAGGTAGGTTGGTAGATATAGACAGGTATCAATCTACCAATCGCATACATATAAATACACACAAACACATTGCTATAAACAGCTAAGTCTATCAACCCATATCACCTAAATAATGTCTGCATAAATGTGATCACATTAAAAGTGATAAAATAATTAATAATTTACCTTTAAATCTGTTCATAGATGAGCTCGCTTTGCGCTACCTGTAAAACTGACCTGATCGATCAGTACAGAGTAATCCATAAACCCACGGATCTATATTATTAATCTGATCCCGATTTCAAACGCTGCGGATTCTCTTAATGAAATTAGTGCTGAATACACACAGATCTACGGGGCTGTTCACACCGCTGAGCGCTGAACCCGGAGCCGCCCGGGAGGAGATGGGGATAGGGAAGTGGCGCAGCTGGTGCGGAAAGAAAGGAGGAGAAGAAGGGAAGCAAGCCTTCAGTGACGTCAGAGAAACTTCAGCCCGGTATAAAACCCAGGAGAAACTTCACTTGGGCGCGTGAGAGACTGTGAGGCATTCTCTTCTGCAGAGCTCTGGAGATCCTCCCATCCAACCCTTTTTTTTCCGACCACTATGAGGAGAGCCATCGACATCTGCTCGGATATTTAAACACTCTGTGGACTGGTAGGTCGGCTGGCCCTCACTCTCAGTAGTTTCCCCTGGTCTGTCCGGCCTGTGATGCCCGCGGGGATGTTCAGTATCGACAGTATTCTGGCGGGGAGACCCAGCTGTAAGGACCCCGCTCTGCTCCACCGCAGCGCTCCGCTGGTGTTCTCCAACCTGACGGACTCTCTGTACTCCGCTGAATATAATGGACTCTACTCGCCGACGGGAGCCGCAGCCCCGAGCCTGCAGCCGGTCAGCGGGGCCAGGCTCGGCTACAACGGCTACTGCTACGGGCAGCTGCACGTACAAGGACCGAGTGCGCCAGCGTGCTGTGGCGCCATGCCCACCCAATGCCCGTGCATTCCCACAGGTAAGCTAACGTCAAGCCCATTCAGATTGGTTTTATATGTACTGTTATTATTGCTATATGATTTATATATATATATATATATATATATATATAAAAAGCTTGGTTCTCCATTTTTGCAAAGTATGTTAATATAAATTAAGATACTTCCAGCTGTTTTACACTGTGTCAAAATATCACGATAAATTGACCAATAGAAATGACCCAAATGACTTAAAATAAAATCTGTTTACATTGACTCCTGTTGAAAGTTAAGGAGGGGTTTTTCCTTCGCACTTAAATGTACGTGTGTTTTGGAGATACAAGATTTTGCGTGACAGCGACGATTTATAAACATAAAGATATATATACAGTAAACTTCGCTGCTTTAAAGTACAGTAAACGTTGTATTTTAAAATTGTGATTTTAGACTTGTTTGTGTCGTTTAAACGTTAATGTGAAAATAATCTGAAATTATTGCTTTGAAACACTGACATAAACAGTGCAATCATGTTCTATCATCGAAAATGCTGCGTCCAGGGATCCACTGCCCATTTCTTTTACTTCATGAACTTATTAGACTGGACTAGAACAAAATAGGGGGGGTTGCTCTCTGCAGAAATATATATGGGATAAAGTTCTAGCCATAGCAAATAGCTTAAAACAGCTGCAGATCTACAGTTATTTAATAATCAGAATTTAGAACATAAATAATGAAAGGCAGTTTGATTCAATTTAATTCAACACTGTCCACGAGCTCTGAATTGGATTTTTTTTAAACGTTCACGCGGGTGCGCGCACACATATACGCACACAATTAGCATATTGAATGACAATAGACTTTTGTCTTATCAAAACATGTCACATGATGTGATGATGTGATATTTAAACACACTACTTAATAAATTACGTGATAGAAACGAAGCGTTGAACAAATAAAATGTTGTGTGTAGAGCAGTGTGGTATTGTTTTAAATATATTATATTGACACCTAACTAGACACTAAATGCTGTTATTGGCCACTCTTCAATTACAATAAATCGACAAACGTCATTTTTATTATGATAATTTAGCTCGGGAAAAATATCCACCTCGTTTTATTTTGGTTGACTGTAAATGTAGTTTGCGGTGTAATTAACACTGTGTATGAGTGACATAATTTAATAATGCTCAATAATTTGTTTTTTTCTGGCTGTATTGAACATTGGTTAGACATGTACCTGAGTATTTCTGAATTGGACCGTTCTGCTCACCGACAACATTTTATTCTCATTATTATTGTTTATCATTGCGCATCTTTATCGACACGTGGGCTACATTATACCAAGCGTTTTACTGTTTTCTCTCTGGGACCAAACATATGTCCGATGTGCGTGTGGGGACGTTAATGACTTCATTTATTTTGGAGAAAGATGCATTTATACATCAAACAGTGTATTTATTTTCTCAGGGAATATTGACATTTGTGTTTACATGTAGGACATTCTAGAGGCGCTCTTCCCCAGGTCGACATTATTGGGTTGTTAAATAAAAAGCATCTGTCCGTGTAAACAGACTCAGATCTAAAGAGACAGCACGCGGAGATTAGACATTCAGTAATTCCCAATACAATGCGTTTAATAAGTGCAAGAGAATATCAGGCTAGAGCTAAGGGATGAGGTTGGACAGGATCATAAACACGTAGGCCTAAGTCATCTTTCCATCTTTCTCCAAAAACAGCGACTTTACAGGAGAGTGGAAAACAATATCAAATATGTTTCATTTTAATCCATTTATTCCATAAATTTGTTACAACGTTATTAACAGTAAACGTAAAAAAAAGAGTTTTGCGTGAGAGCCAATGGTTTCAAATACTTTAAAATACAACCCAAGTGATGATGTTACGTGGCTGTGCACTGACCTTTGCGCATGCTAGGTCTCACCTGAGCACGTGCACTAGATTAGAAAACAATGAACGTAATGAACGAAGCAATAAGACTGTAAACGTTTTTTTTTTTGTTTGATTGCTGAGTGCAGTTGATACATTCATAGGTTTGTTATCATGCCACGTTATTGAAAACGAACTTTTAGGCTAATATACACTGCATATTGAACATCAATCCTTTTGACGGGATAGGGTTGACTTTTGAGTATTGATATTAGCCGATTAACATGACACATTGTACACCTACTGAAATATTATATATATATATATATATATATATATATATATATATATATATATATATATAATTACAATACAACAGGCAGAAAAAATAGAAACCTAAATATATGTAATATACAGCATACAAATCATAAAGCTTAACTCTCCATCATCATTTCTGTCATTTCAAATCACATATTATCAAACAACCAATTTCACAGGAGACGGAAAAACGTCTTTACTATCAATGGAAGCAAATAATACAAAAAACCTCTTATATAAAATAATGTTTTCCATTCACCATGTCCTGACCGTTGTTCCTGTGCTGTGATTTAAGGCTACGACAGCAGTGGCTCCGTGCTGATGTCGCCAGTGCCCCATCAGATGGTGTCCTACCTGAACATGGGCTCGCTGTCGCGGACGGATCTCCACCTGCTCAGTCAGCTGCAGTGCAGGCGCAAGAGGCGCCACCGCACCATCTTCACGGACGAGCAGCTGGACGCCCTGGAGCGGCTCTTCCAGGAAACCAAGTACCCGGATGTAGGGGCACGAGAGCAGCTAGCACGGAAGGTGCACCTGCGCGAGGAGAAGGTCGAGGTGAGTTTAAAGACCTCCAGTGTGTTTTTGTTTTTGTTTGTTTTACAGAATTTATGAGAAATTACAGAGAAGAAAACAACAACAAAATACATTGTAATCCTTTGTAATGTTTAGGGGGTGGATACAGAGTATTATATTATTACATTAAACAAATAATTACATAAATAATTTTGTATCATGCTCTAATACAAATATTATTATTATTATAACTATAATTATAATAACTATTATTATTACAGTAGTGGTATTCATTCCGCACCCATTGCTGACACATATGTGCAAATGTACACACACAGCCGGTCTAGTCCCTGTAGCGAAGTACAGCCAATAGAATAGGACTCTCTGGCTTAATAGGACACCATGCTTAATGCCAGGCGTGGGATAGAGGGGTATAAAGCCCCCCAGCATTGAGCTGTAGAGCAGTGGAAGAACTGTGTTCTCTGGAATGATGGTTGGTGCTCCATGAGTCGGGGATGATGTGGCGTGGTGATCATCCAACACCCTGACCTCACTAATGGTCTTGTCTTGATCCTCACTACAATGCTCCTCCAAAATCTACCCCAGGACAATAGAGACAATTACTTTAGAGACTTCAACTATTTCGGAGGAAACAATGAATCAGCAGATGTCCCAATACTTCTGTCCATATATTTATCATGTATTGAATTATATATGCCAACTTATTTAAAATGATCTATTTTGAAATGTGGATATTAGCTTATTGTCAAAATCTGCTCCAAGACTTCCACAGTCACAGTTATTGACCCCCGATCCTGTTTTTTCCACTCAGGTTTGGTTCAAAAACAGACGAGCAAAATGGAGAAGGCAGAAAAGATCATCGTCTGAGGAATCAGAAAACCCCCAGAAATGGAACAAACCCACCAAAACAGCTGCGGAGAAAACCGAGGAGAGCAAAAGCGACGCGGACTCGGACAGCTGATGAACCTGGCTCTTTTCACTTTCTTGCACAGACAGCAGCCCGGACTTGTACATGCTGTAAATGTAAATGATGTGAACTGAAGTTGAGCTCGTGTGTTGTCAAGCTGTTGCACAGATGTATAGGAGATCTTTCTTTTATCCTTGATATTGTTATTTATATTAATTTAAATTTTACACAGAAAAGAAAACTCAACAACATACTTTGGTCTCGTCATATGAATATTAAATATTATATCTCGTCAAAGTTATTATTATTTTGAAGATAAAATAAGAAGTCTGGTATGATATCCTTGTGCGTTAGTAAAGTGGTGAGGTCTGATGAATCTGTGAAGTCCAGGCTTTGGGTTTGACTAAAACTGGATCAAAGGGTCAAATCAAACTAACATCAGACGGAGACTTTTCCCGGGGTTCAATTAATAGGAACAATAGTGTTCAACATAAAGCCATATTTGAAAGTTTTTTTTTTGGAAAGATTTTCTCAACTTAACCCAAGAGATCAATCAGAGCCAGATGTGCGATCGTCTTGAACCAGCTGTTGAAATATTTTAGACCAAAATAGAACAAAACTTCATATTTCATTGAACTCTAAGATGAATCGCTAACAGAGACTAACTCAGCCTCAGAAACGACGAAGCTGAAAAATGTCAAATCTGAAATCTAACAATCTGCTGAGATATGGCCTTGGTAAACAGGGTCCAGTAGTACGCCAGTCTATACCGGTTTATTATTTTATGACGTACTTAACACATAATTAAAAACGCCCCTTCCGATTTCATACACAGATCCTTCATTCTGAGTTTTTAAGATTATATAAACGTTCTGGAAGTTGCTCGAACATCCACGCACTCGATTTCCATCAAGCAGAACAAAGTAAAGCAAAGCAAAAACGCCGAACGGAATTTACAGTCTCGCGTTGGAAATAAACTAGACTTAAAAAATAGACTTTAAAAAATAGACATTAAAAAAATAGACATTAAAAATAGACTTAAAAATAGACTTTTAAAATGGGAAATTAATTCGGAATTGCGCTGAACTACACGGCAGCACTAATATACCTGGATTATGACTGAATCACAAATCCATCTCCATAAGTAGTGCACTATGAATGTCATAAACGAGGAGCTCGGCACCTACAAGCATTTTGGATTCAGTCAGGGTTGTGCTGAAAGTGGGCTCACTCCAAATGATGTTAACTGGTAAATAACCTTCTCATCAAGTGATGGTTCTTTAAATCTTAAAAAAGGCTTTTCACAGAAATATCTTTGGAAATGTATTATTATTATTATTATTATTATTATTATTATTATATTTTTTTACGGGACCAAAATGTTTTCTCTAGCGTGGCTAATAGAACCTTTGTAGCGCCTTCATTTTTAAGAGAAGTGTGCTATACAGGAAAACGTTGCATTTGAGACACAGCCTTAAAATTGTGGTAATTTTAAATCACTGCACAGCAGTCCTTAAGAAACTAGCTAATGAACCACCATCTCTACCCTCACTATTGATTGAAACAGATTTGCAGCAACCGTATTTACAGGCTAGATTAAACTGCTATAAACTAATTTAAAAGAGTTAGCCAATAATAATAATAATAATAATACTGTAAAACACACTACAGAAAGGTGCAATGGCTATTTATATTTTAAGTACCATTGGCCTGTGCTGTACACTAAAGTCTATTCGGTCCGTTTCTGCCTTTTATTTAGATCCAAACTGATTACAAGTAGCTTAAACCATTTTTAACACAATATGATACAATCTGTGGAGTAAACTCCAGGCTGGGAGCTGATTGAGGCTCAGTGCACTGTAAAATACCAGCTTCTATAATAATGTTTTTTTGGTGATTAGGTTCTGATGGACAATATCTCAGCGTACATTTAAAACCCCAGAGTCTCCTCTGAGTGTCCACTGCCCCATAGCACTGTCCCTTTTAAATATGAGAAGGAGGACTAAACAGTCCTGTAACGCACTGTGCAGGCTTTTATTTTTCATTTTAATATGGCAATATCTCAGCATCTTCAGGAGTAACTGTGTTGGCTGTGTTGTTCATGAACATTGATGGGTGTGTGTGTGGGTGTGTGTGTGGAAAATGATAACTAATAAATGTTGTTCAGTTACACCAAACAAAGATTGCAATGTGTTTTTGAGGGAAACATTATTATTATTATTATTATTATTATTATTACTTGGATTTTTTTCAACCACACACTTCTCACCTTTTCAGTTTTAACCTTTTTGTTTTTTTCTATTTATCGTAGATCGAAGGTTCTTATGCATTACCTGACAATTCAGGAGCTGAGTTGTCAGCACTGACAGGTTTAACCAAACGGTAAATTGCCACACGATGGTGAAGACATTCTCTAATATGATCATTGATTTGATTAATAGTATTATTCCAACATTATGTCACTTCGGAGGACTCCAGACATAACTAAGCAACGTGTTACAGCCAGCAGATGAAACCCTTCTGTATTTCCTTGAACCTTCAACCTCTCAGGGTCTGCATGTGGGCCTACTCCATACAGAAATCTGATATATGGCAAAATAATTTCAAGTATATGACAGATATTAGAATGCATGTAATTTTTATAACCAACATCTATTTGTCACAAATATATAATAAAATATAAAATTTTTCTTTATGCCAACTTGAAACTTGCTACTTAAATCTAGGACATATGTTTCATCTATATATCAAGATATACAAACATGTAAGTGTACGTACACATATAAACATATTTAAAAGTATGTGACTAAAAAATGGTTTCTTCAAAATGGCAATTTTACAAAAACACATGTTACTTTTAATAGAAGTCAATGTAAAAAAATATTGTTTTACATTTTGGAGTTTTTCTATTGGTCCATTCATCATGAAGTTTGGACAAAAAATTAACAAAGATACAAATTATGCCAAAAAGTGGCAGATCTATAAACGTATAATCAAAATATGTTGTCACTGTCACACAAAAAAACTTGCATCTCTATTTTTGCCATGTTTTTACTTTTTGGCATAATGTGAATCTGGATGTTCTTTACATCAAAGTTCATGATAAATGGACCAATAGAAATGCTCCAAATCGAGTGAAAGTAAATAATGTGTTTTCCTTCTCCTGTAAAGGAGTTAGTCTGACAGCCACGAGGTGCATGATCCATAAATTGTTTATATGTGTCCAATAAACGATACTTACATGTATGTATTCTCACTTTCTCTCTCTCTCTCTCTCTCTATATATATATATATATATATATATATATCTTTACGGTATGTTTTGCAGATTTTTGCATGGTACACTTCAGTGTCTCACTCCCAGAATTACAAAACATTTTCACTACAGTTTCAAGTATATCATACTGTTTACTGCATTATTTAATCCCCACACCCACATAAAGTCTGACAACTTGTTGGCTGGTTTAGACTTCTATATAATTCACTTTCATGTCCACAAATGTTATAGTTTAATTGTTCTAATTGAATAACTCTTATGATTAATAACTGAATAGAGCTGCAGTTAACCTTTACATACACACTAGTTCACAAACTGAAGAACAGAGCACAAAGCTGACCTTTCCATTGCTTTTAGCAGTAGGAGTGAGGGATGTTGTGCAAACGAAAATTACAGTCAATAAGCCGGGTAATGTGAAAGTGTGTGTGTGTGTGTGGCTGTATGTGTATTTAACTCTTCATAGGGAAAATGTCCCCAGGTTGTACTACTGTGGGGACTGCAGTTTTTATTAGAAAATGTAAAAGAGGCCAAAGCTGATCTCTGGGTTGCTGAGGTTAAGGGAAGGGTGGGTTTAGGAGGAGCATAGCAACATTTACACACACACACACACACACACATACCGAAAAGCATAGAAACACCACAAACATAGACACTGGGAATGGGGATGGGGGTGGACCTTATGTGTAAACACATGTATATGGAGAGCCATATGTCATTAAACTCATGAGCCCAACAAAGTTTCTCAACGTTCCTTGAATCAGATCTCCTGGGCAGAATTGCCTCTCTGGCTCAGACTGACAATTCGGAGCACAGCTTTTGATGAAACACAGAGCAGGGATGTTTGGCCGGCTTGTGGATTTGAACTTGTTTGTGTGCTTGTATGTGTTCTGGCTATTTATCACCTCAAACAAATAACATTCTATAACCGGTCTATAAAGACTGTAAACGCAGAGTGTAATTTGGGCCTATTTCTTTGGAGGATGGCTGCTGCACAGCTGGGTTAGAACATGGCTCGTAGGCATTTAGGCAGTCTTAATCTAGAAAATATCACTTTCCATCACTGGTTTCTCTTCATCGTAAACACAGGGAGTCTGTAGTTTTCCCTTTTTTTCTCCTCCTCGAAGAACAGCTTCTTAAAAATCACAATGAAAAAGTAACAAGGCTTCTAAAGTGGCTCTTTAGAAAAAACAGATTAGAGTGGGGGGCAGAGCAGGTACTTAAAGATTTGGCAATAACACAAACCATGAAACAAAACACATCGTACTAATAATCCCTTATATGTCCAGCAGTGATTTATAAAGTGCTTGTCCCCTGAGCGCCAGTGCGATATACAAAGCACAGGGCCAGAACCATTAATCTCCTCTTTTTCTTTCTTTCTTTTTTTTTTGTCGACCCGGGCTGTAATTTTCTATTTCAAAAATTTAATGCAAACTTTTTTTTTAAACCATTATTTCTTTGACCTTTTTATGCATAGTTCCCAGAGCTTGGAAAAACATAGGTGGAGTCCAAGAAAAATTAGGCACTGAGTTAACTCCAAGAGCAGATAAATCTCTGGTCCTTTGCTAGCATTTATATATATAATAAAAAACGCCTCCTTTTTTCTTTCCCATTTTTCACAAACGTTTCTCTGTTTTACACAAAGAACCATGAGACTTTCGCTGTTGTTCTTACATAAGGGGGTCCATTTCTCTCTATAGCACTCAGATTTGATCGACCACAGCATCAGGAGTATGTGAACTGATCATGCTGGTGCGTGGGGTCTGGCTAACCTTTGCTTTTGGGTAGATTTGGCAGCATGGAGTGACAGCCCTTGGGTGGATTCCCTCCTCTAAAGATAGAAAAGGGTGTTGGCCTTCTCTGTGGTGCATTTGGAGAAAACATAGAAAATGGAAGGAGCTCTGAATGAAAGTAAGGCAAATAATGCATATTTTTACAGATGTAAACTTCCTCCTATATCATTACCATATTTCAGCGGGATGACTTGTGGTTTGGCTGTTTGTTTTCTTTCTGCCCCAGACTGTCTCCCAGCCAGAAGCCAAATCTCCTTAAGAACCCTTTATTACTCCCGCACTGTGTGTATCCACTGTTAAAACCCCAGAAAATAAACACTCGATTGTAAGGATTCTTTTATTGCAGTCTTAACACCTGAATGGCCTTTAGTAATTGAAGGCCTCAGTCCTCCACCCATGCATGTAATTACCTCGCCTGTCACCACACTCGCTCTAACACACCAGCCATCAACTGCCTTCAATTAGCGAGCCCAACCCGCCCACCGAAAAACCACACAGAGGTCCAGCTCGCTGGCAGTGGCCCCTTATCTCGACGGTAAAGCAGGTAATCAAACTCCAAGCCAACTTTCTGCCCGGTTTTATACGCCTCACATCACGTCTTCACTTTAAACTCGGCCTTTTTACAGAGGGTATAATGTTTTCGCTGCGACAATTCCTGCCAAAGCAAACAAACATGAGCAAAACGAACGAGTAATAGCTATGGAGAATGAGTGTGTGTGTGTGTGTGTGTGTTTCTCTATGTGTGTACTGTACTCAGTTATAGCACTGTGCTCTGGGGAGCCCGGATCACTTGCCTGGAAGTCAGGAAGGCCCGGTCACCGAGCATGGCCCAGGTTTCACTGCTGATTAGCAGTTTGGGTTAACCCCAGGGCTGCTGCTGAGAAAGGCCCAGGTTTCATGATTAGCAGTGTGGGCTAACCCCAGGCGTCTTACACACACACACACACACACACACACACACACACACACACATACACACACACATATATAGGTATGCACACACTGATAGACATCCAGGCTTATGTGGACATGCCTAGAAAGAGATACTGGATACTGCGTGTGCACTCATACTTACATCTGGTTGTTTTCCCAGATTGTTAACCTTTAACCTTACCCTTGAATTAAACCCTAAATCCTAACCTGAACCTCGAATCTAACCCTAAAAGGTTAAGGTTGAGGTTAGGGTTAAGGTTAGGTGCAGGGTTACCTTCAATAGACAATGATTTGCATTCTGCTTTTATATATTTAGTTGAATGTCAGGTGAGCATCTACAGCATCTTCGCTGATTATGATGTCATAATGGTGTATATACTAGAGTCATCTTTTCTATACAGTATATAGCATACCGTTCAGACTGGCCATTCACTGATTATGACATCATAATGGTCTATATACTAAAGTCATCTTTTATATACAATGTATAGCATACTCTTCAGACTGGCCATTCACTGATTATGACATCATAATGGTCTATATACTAAAGTCATCTTTTATATACAATGTATAGCATACTCTTCAGACCAGCCATTCTCTGATTATGATGTCATAATGATCTATGTTCTAAAGTCTTCTTTTATATACAGTATATAGCATACTCTTCAGACTGGTCATTCACTGATTATGATGTCATAATGGTCTATATACTAAAGTCTTCTTTTCTATACAGTATATAGCATACTGTCCAGACTAGTCATTTACTGATTATGATGTCATAATGGTCTATGTTCCAAAGTCTTCTTTTATATACAGTATATAGCACACTGTCCAGACTAGCCATTCATTGATTATGATATCATAATGGCCTATATACTAAAGTCTTCTTTTATATACAGTATATAGCATACTCTTCAGATGGGTCATTCACTGATTATGATGTCATAATGGTCTATATACTAAAGTCTTCTTTTATATACAGTATATAGCATACTCTTCAGACTGGCCATTCGCTGAATATGATATCATAATGGTCTATATACTAAAGTCTTCTTTTATATACAGTATATAGCATACTCTTCAGATGGGTCATTCACTGATTATGATGTCATAATGGTCTATATACTAAAGTCTTCTTTTATATACAGTATATAGCATACTCTTCAGATGGGTCATTCACTGATTATGATGTCATAATGGTCTATATACTAAAGTCTTCTTTTATATACAGTATATAGCATACTCTTCAGATGGGTCATTCACTGATTATGATGTCATAATGGTATATGTACTAAAGTCTTCTTTTATATACAGTATATAGCATACTCTTCAGACTGGTCATTCTCTGATTATGAGGTCATAACAGTCTATATACTAAAGTCTTTATTTACATACTGTTTATAGTAGAGTTTTTAGACACCATCCATTCATCAATCATGATACCATAACATACTATATAGCATACCATTCAGAGACTGTCCGGACACTGATACACTGACTCAGGCAACGCAAGCAAAGCTGAATATTCTAATGGTTTAGACATGTATGACACACCAGCCAGATGTTCATGTTTGCTTGTGTTTGTCTGGCCTACATATACTGTATGTAATGATGATGGTGGAAAGATAGTTACTATATATAAATATATAAAAATAGGCATTAAACACCACCACTGTGAACAATGCTGCCTTCCCATTTCCCTCCCCTATCCTCTCTTCACCATTCCTGTACCATTCAGAAAAATCCTATTTATCACCCCATCTCACACTACGTGCTCTGGTTCCAGCTGTTGCTGATGTTGTTACTGTTGGTGTACCTCTCCAAACTACAAAAAAAAAAGCTCTGCTCCTCTAGGAGAATAAGAAGCAGGGGGACCCTGGCGTCTGGCTGTGAGGTCGTGGGAAGCCGAGTGCACGCTGCTAACCTGTGCAGAACTTTTGGCCTTCGGTTTAGCAAAACCCCTGGAGACCAGAGGACAACGGTGGGCGTGAAAGAGCGCTGAACAGGCACCCGACAGCTCTGCACACATAGTTGAGTGTGAAGCCCACAACATTGTCCAGAGACACCACCAGTACATAGCCTTTAATTCGACCCCACGGAGGCCCACAGGGGTATTTGTGACACTCTGTAATGTAAAACCAATTTTCTTCTTACCTCTCTGAGAGCGTGTGAGTAACCTGTGGTGGGTTGCGGGTGAGGCCCAGTGGGGGAGCGGGTGTTTGTGACCCCGTATGTGCTTCGGAGCTCAGAATAAATAAAGCACTGCATTGATTAATGACGGAATGACTTAAGCACTCTGCTCCTCCTCCAAAGAGGAAATCACACACATTTTTAGGGCATCAATCAGAAGTATCTGGCTGTATCAACACCAGGCGTTGTTGATGTTATGAATGATAAATCGTGTCCAACCACAGTGTCCTGACTGTAAACTGAGTAATTACTGTATGTTATAATGATTATTGCTGAAAGCTATATATACATATTTATATAATTTTTCCTTCTTTTAAATGTTTCTTTTAAAAAAGACGTTTTTTTCACAGACATAACAAAAATAAAATCATACCCATAACTCTCACTTTGACTCACTATGTAAAAAAATAGTTTTTTTGTGGAACTGATCTGAATTCTTCATTGGATTTCAAACATGCCATCCTAAGCTGTGTAAACAATAGCAATAGCCTCTTGTGTTGTCAATTTATAAGGGACTGTAAAGCGGGGAAGAGATCTGGAGCTACCTATTGAGTGCTAAATCTGCTTGCCTTCACCAACTAGCAAAATTACCATAGTTAATTTTGCGCTATAGTCATACAGATCAAACATTCCAATGTTTTAAAAAGGCTTTTCAAAAGAGTTTCTTCTGCTTTTGCTGAAGTACCTGTTTCTTTTGTCCAGGTAAGAAGGTCAATTCAGCAACAAGAGTGTTAGTGAGGTCAGGAACTTAACACAACTTATCCCAAAAGTACTGGATGGAGCACCACCAGCCATCATTCCAAAGAACACAGTTCTTCCACTGCTCCACAGCTCCTCAATGCTGGGGGCTTTATACCCCTCTAGCCCACGCCTGGCATTAGGCAGCATGGTGCCGATAGGTTCATGTGAATCTGTCCTATTCTTTTGGCAGTATTTCTCTACCAGGACTAGATCGGCTGTATATATGTGTGCATGTGCATATATGTTTCAGCAATGGGTGCAACTTAAAGTAGCTGAATGCATTTATTTGAAGGAATGTCCACAAATATTTGGACATATAGTGTATATAGGAATGAAATGTATATGCAGAGAAACGCATATATATATATATATATATGCGTTTCCCTGCATACACATTTCATAGACAGGTATATATACATATATAGGCTGGAATCAACTGAGCTGTACCTGTCTAATATACATTTCTTAGTTATGGTAATTATGATTATTGATGTTATGGTTACTAAAGCTGGTCGTTTTTATTATGATCTTATTTGTTGGGTCAGTTTCAGGTCATTAATTAGCTAAGCAGAGCAGCTTGTTTAGTAAAGTAAGATTTTGTCACTAGCAGAACCAGTAATCACCAGTAAAAAGCTGAATAAATAATACATATATATTTTTTTATAATATAATATGAAATAATAAAGAGGATTTTTAGCTGAACACATGAACAAGTTATTAAAGACATTAGTTCCTAGAAAGTATCAGCTGCAGTTCTTTCAGGGCAGCAAATTACACAGTGCATATTGTTTTACATTTGAAAGAATGACCAGTTTTAGATGAAAACTTCAGGATATAATAAAACATAAGGATATGTGTGTTAGTGTGCAAGTGGCATATAATTTTCTATCTTTAGTTTTCAAGGCCTCAATCAATTTGAACATGCATCAGAAACAGTGGGTTTAGCAGAAACCCCAGACCGAGGCGGAGGGAAAAGTCCAAACAACGATTCAGACAGAGACATTTCCATGATAAATGCCGGAGCCCATCAATTAATCAGCCAGACACATTTACAATATGGTGACAAATGAGCTGTTCTGCAAACGTTTAGCTGGGGGATGACCATGGAGCTGTTTTGGCACATTCGGACTGGAACTCTAAGACACGTACTCTGCTTTACTGTACGCTTGGCAGGGATTTAGCAACACTAGCCAGGAAAGGAAGCACTGGAGAATGTGTAAACTTCAATCATAAATAAATAAGAAAGCCATGCATTTCAGGAATGAAGCAAACTCAACAACAACAGCAAGGAAAACACTCCAACCTGCCAGCTGGAGACCAATCAGCGAGAGTTGCGTCCATGCTGCCCTCTTGTGGTGTACATTGGCAGTTACATGAGACTCTATGTTCTGCCTCTGGAGAGGCCATTGGCACCAAAGGTTCCCTTGATCACAGCAACAGCGCTGATGGGTGCAGTGGTGGCTCAGCGGTTAGAGTGCTGGGTTATTGAGAACAAGGTTGTGGGTTCAGTGCCTGGATCCATTAAGTTGCCACTGTTGGGACCTTCAGCAAAGCCCGTAACCGCCTGTTCTCCATAGCGTAGCTGACCCTGGCTTTTTAAGCTGTTCAGCAGATGGAGCTCCAGTCTGTAACTGTACAACTCCACAGTGGAGCTGCCAAGTGGGCTGGTGTTTCTAATAAAGGAACTAGTGAGTGTCACTGTTTCTAATAAAGTGGCCAGTGAGTGCAAGTACAAGGTCAGGTTTTAGGGAAAAAGTGACCTGTGGGTGACGTTTAGGGTAGGGGTTTCTAATAAAGTGACCAGTGGGGGGAGTATAGGGTAGGGGTTTCTGATGAAGTGATTAGAGGAGAAAGTACTTGACCAGTAAGTGGTAGGGGTTTCTAATAAAGTGGCCAGTGGGTGGAAGCACAAGGTCTGCTTTTAAGGAAGAATTACAGGATAGATGTTTCTAATAAAGTGACAAGTGGGTGATGTTCAGGGTAGGGGTTTCTAATAAAGTGACCAGTGAGTGAAAGTATAAGGTAGGGGTTTCTAATAAAGTGACCAGTGAGTGACATTCAGGATAGAGGTTTCTAATAAAGTGACCAGTGGGTAATGTTCAGGGTAGGGGTTTCTAATAAAGTGACCAGTGGGTAATGTTCAGGGTAGGGGTTTCTAATAAAGTGACCAGTGAGTGAAAGTATAAGGTAGGGGGTTCTAATAAAGTGACCAGTGAGTGACGTTCAGGATAGGGGTTTCCAATAAAGTAACCAGTGGAGAAAGTACATGACCAGTAAGTGGTAGGGGTTTCTAATAAAGTGGCCAGTGGGTGATGTTCAGGCTAGGGGTTTCTAATAAAGTGACCAGTGGAGGAAGTGCAGGATTGGGGTTTCTAATAAAGTGACCAATGGGGGAAGTACAGGATAGGGGTTTCCAATAAATTGACCAATTGGGTAAGTATAGGGTAGGTGTTTCTAATAAAGTGACCAGTGGAGGAAGTGCAGGGTAGGTGTTTCTAATAAAGTGGCCAGTCAGTGAAAGTATAAGGTAGGGGTTTCTAATAAATTGACCAGTGGAGGAAGTGCAGGTTAGGGGTTTCTAATAAAGTGGCCAGTGGGTGATGTTCAGGCTAGGGGTTCCTAATAAAGTGACCAGTGGAGGAAGTGCAGGATTGGGGTTTCTAATAAAGTGACCAGTGGGGGAAGTACAGGATAGGGGTTTCCAATAAATTGACCAATTGGGGAAGTATAGGGTAGGTGTTTCTAATAAAGTGACCAGTGGAGGAAGTGCAAGGTAGGTGTTTCTAATAAAGTGACCAGTGGAGGAAGTGCAGGGTAGGTGTTTCTAATAAAGTGGCCAGTCAGTGAAAGTATAAGGTAGGGGTTTCTAATAAATTGACCAGTGGAGGAAGTGCAGGTTAGGGGTTTCTAAGAAAGTGGCCAGTGTATGGTATGGATTTCTACACACCTTCCTTCAAAGGAACTCCAGATAAAGCCAGAGAGAGGTGAGGAGCGTCTCCTACTCCATCAGGAGACTCTCAGAAACTGGAGGAAACTGAAGATGTCCGGTACAGGACGAGGTCTGACCCACTCAGATCCACACCAGCACCAGAAGACCAGCTTCTGAGAGTCAGCAGCAGCTTGAGTGTGTGTGCTCGATGGGCGGCTCACATGACCACAGCTTGTAGCTCAGCAGCTTAACACTGGAGCAGGTCTCAGAGTCAGCTGTGAGGAGAGGAAGACCTGGAGCTGCAGGTGGAGTGGCAGTAAGAGTCAGTGCTTGCCTCATTACACACATTATCATGAACTACACTGCTCTTAAAAATCAAGCTGTGGAGTTCAGCAGAGCATCACGAGCGAAAGGGTTAAAGCAGGGTCATAGAAGAGGTGCAGCAGAGGCCGCTCCACTGCAGCCTGAAACTAAACACCGGGAGGCAGAGGCGGTGCGTCCGCTACGAGTGTACTATTTTCCTCAATTAATTCCCAGTCAGATGATCTCCACCGTGCTCCGGGCAGGAGCGGCCCTGAGGTTAAACACGCAATCAAAGCTGCTTCTCCGGGAGAAGAGCACACGGCTCCCTCTGGCAGCGAGCGGCAGGATCCCCTCAGTCATAACAAATCCCCCCCGGCTGCTGATGGACAGCTGGTTTACAGCCCATGTCAGGCATTAACAGATTTGATCCGTATTGGAAGAGGAAAGGCAGGGAGCTGAGGGGGAGCGGTGGGTGGTGTGTGTGTGTGTGTGTGTGTGTGCATGTGTGTGTGTGTGTGTGTACACACCAGGGCCTCCACATGATTCATGGCTCAAGGAGGGGGTTCCACTCTCACATCGACTGATTTAGGGTCTGCATGTGTTTCTGAGAAAGAGAGAGAGAGAGAGAGAGAGAGAGAGAGAGAGAGAGATAGGCAGAATGGGCAGAGGGAGAGACAGAGAGAGAGAGAGAGAGAGAGAGAGAGAGAGAGAGAGAGATAGGCAGAATGGGCAGAGAGAGAGAGAGAGAGAGAGAGAGATATAGGCAGAATGGGCAGAAAGAGAGAGAGAGAGAGAAAGAGAGAGAGAGAGATAGGCAGAATAGGCAGAGAGAGAGAGAGAGAGAGAGAGAGAGAGAGAGAGAGAGAGAGAGAAAGATAGGCGGAATGGGTAGAGAGAGAGAGAGAGAGAGAGAGACAGAGAGAAAGAGAGAGAGAGACAGAGAGAAAGAGAGAGAGAGACAGAGAGAAAGATAGGCAGAATGGGTAGAGAGAGAGAGAGAGAGAGAGAGAGAGAGAGAGAGAGAAAGATAGGCGGAATGGGTAGAGAGAGAGAGAGAGAGAGAGAGAGAGAGAAAGAGAGAGAGAGAGACAGAGAGAAAGAGAGAGAGAGACAGAGAGAAAGAGAGAGAGAGACAGAGAGAAAGAGAGAGAGAGAGACAGAGAGAAAGAGAGAGAGAGACAGAGAGAAAGAGAGAGAGAGAGACAGAGAGAAAGATAGGCGGAATGGGTAGAGAGAGAGAGAGAGAGAGAGAGAGAGAGAGAGAGAAAGAGAGAGAGAGAGACAGAGAGAAAGAGAGAGAGAGACAGAGAGAAAGAGAGAGAGAGACAGAGAGAAAGAGAGAGAGAGACAGAGAGAAAGAGAGAGAGAGAGACAGAGAGAAAGATAGGCAGAATGGGTAGAGAGAGAGAGAGAGAGAGAGAGAGAGAGAGAGAGAGAGAGAGAGAAAGATAGGCGGAATGGGTAGAGAGAGAGAGGGGGGGGCAGGAGAGCGAGATGGGATGAGTGAGAGAAAAAGAGGCAGACACTAAAAGAGAAGAAGAAAAACAAAGACAGAAAGAGAGAGAGAGAGAGAGAGAGAGAGAGAGAGAGAGAGAGAGAGAGAGAGAGATGAAGAACAAATAAAGTGAAAAGAAGAAGAAAGAGAGAAAGAGAAGGACGGTGAAAAAGGAGCTGAGGGAGAAGAAAAAGAGAGAGAAAAGAGAGCAGGACAGGACGAGAGATGGAATAGAGAGAGAGAGAGAAAGAAAACAAGAGATGGAATAGTAAAGCAGGGAAGAGAGAGAGAGATGAGAGAGATGAAGAGAGAAGAAAGGCAGAGAAAAGAATGAGAACAGAGAGAGAGAGAGGAAGAGAAAACAGAAGAGAGAGAGAGAGAGAGAGAGAGAGGAAGAGAAAACAGAAGAGAGAGAGAGAGAGAGAGGAAGAGAAAACAGAAGAGAGAGAGAGAGAGAGAGAGGAAGAGAAAACAGAAGAGAGAGAGAGAGAGAGAGAGAGAGAGAGAGAGAGAGAGAGAGGAAGAGAAAACAGAAGAGAGAGAGAGAGAGAGAGAGGAAGAGAAAACAGAAGAGAGAGAGAGAGAGAGAGAGAGAGAGAGATGGTGGAGAGAAACAGAGAGGGGAGAAAAAAAGAAAGAGAGAAGCAGCTAGAAAAACTATGAATGAGATGAAGAGAGAACAACTGAGAGAGGAAAGGAGAGAGAGACAGAAAGAGAAAAACGATAGAGAGAGCAATGAAGAAAGAGAGAGAGAGAGAGAGAGAGAGAGAGAGAGAGAGAGTACAGAGACAGAAAAGGAAGAATGAGACAAGTGTATGTGTCTATGTGTGTGTGTGTGTGTGTGTGTATATGTCTATGTGTGTGTGTGTGTGTGTGTGTGAGTGTTTTGGGGAGGCAGGATGGATAGCTTTACACTTCTCTGCTCTTAAACCCCCCTCCCCACCCCACTCCCCCCACACACAGTGTGGTCAGTAGCAGTGGAGGGGAAATAGTCGTTAAAGGTCTGTGTGATGTTTTACGAACTATGAAATTCAGTTAAGAGCGAGTGAAAGGAGAACAGCAGCGGTGTGAATACCACCGTAAATATTTGTCCGTATTACGGACTGAGTCGAGTTAAAGGCTGAGGACCCGACTGCAGGGTCGAGGAGGTGCAGCCCAGTGCAAACGGATCCTCAGCAATCTCCAAAACCCCTTCTGATTACAGCCCCTCTGCGCTGACCCTGCGAAGGCCGCGGCGCTGGCAGCTCCACAAACTAATCCGCCGTCGCTAAGTGAGTAATTGAATGTGAGAGCTTATGTATTTTTGTAATGAGCTGACAGCATATTTCCACTCCCTGCCCAAAAGGTTAGCCTAATCAACATGGTCACGCTGTTTCTCTCAGAGTGACAGCCCCCGCACCAGCAGCATGACAAAACGCACCGCGCAGATGTCGGCCATGAGAGGCCTGTCTGTTCCCTGTCCCGCCACCGCCTCAACGTCAGCCCCAAGCGCTCCCCCGAACACAAATTCACAGTTTGTCTTGCAGGAGTAGTTCTGGGAAAATCTAACTTTGCACAGATTTGCCCTCACGCCAAAACGGTCTGATCGGCTGAGACGCGTCGGGTGTCTGAAGTTTGCTTCTTTAATTTCACACCGGAGCTACGAGGCTAAAGCAGCGCACAGAAGCTTCCATTACATTTTAGCAGCAAACATTACAGCTTATTTCATGCAGCTGACGGAGCCCCTAAGGTGACAAGGTGATTGTTTTTACTAAGGTGTGGCCACAAGATAATATATTGAGGTAAATAACTGAGGCCCAAGATAATACATTATTTTGCAGCCTAAATATATTATCTCATGGCCTCAATATATTTTTTGTGGCCTCAATATATTATCTCATGGCCTCAATATATTATTTTGTGGCCTCAGTGTATTATCTCATGGCCTCAATATATTATTTTGTGATCTTAATATATTATCTCATGGCCACAATATATTATTTTGTGGCCTTAATATATTATCTCATGGCTTCAATATATTATTTTGTGGCCTCAATGTATTATCTCATGGCCTCAATATATTATTTTGTGATCTTAATATATTATCTCATGGCCACAATATATTATTTTGTGATCTTAATATATTATCTCATGGCCACAATATATTATTTTGTGGCCTAAATATATTATCTCATGACTTCAATATATTATTTTGTGGTCTTAATATATTATCTCATGGCCACAATATATTATTTTGTGGCCTCAATATATTATCTCATAGTCTCAATATATTATTTTGTGGCCTCAATGTATTATCTCATGGCCTCAATATATTATTTTGTGGCTCTAATATATTATCTCATGACTTCAATATATTATTTTGTGGTCTTAATATATTATCTCATGACCACAATATATTATTTTGTGGCCTCAATATATTATCTCATGGTCTCAATATATTATTTGGTGGCCTCAATATATTATCTCATGGCCTCAATATATTATTTTGTCATATCAATATATTATCTCATGACTTCAATATATTATTTTGTGGTCCTAATATATTATCTCATGGCCACAATATATTATTTTGTGGCCTCAATATATTATCTCATAGTCTCAATATATTATTTTGTGGCCTCAATGTATTATCTCATGACTTCAATATATTATTTTGTGGTCTTAATATATTATCTCATGGCTTCAATATATTATTTTGTGGTCCTAATATATTATCTCATGGCCACAATATATTATTTTGTGGCCTTAATATATTATCTCATGACTTCAATATATTATTTTGTGGTCTTAATATATTATCTCATGGCTTCAATATATTATTTTGTGGCCTCAATATATTATCTCATGGCCTCAATATATTATTTTGTGGCCTTAATATATTATCTCATGGCCTCAATATATTATTTTGTCATATCAATATATTATCTCATGACTTCAATATATTATTTTGTGGCCTCAATATATTATATCATGGCCTTAATATATTATATTGTGGCCTCAATATATCATCTCATAGCCTCAATATATTATTTTGTGGCCTCAATATATTATCTCATGGCCTTAATATATTACATTGTGGCCTCAATATATTATCTCATAGCCTCAATATATTATTTTGTGGCCTCAATATATTATCTCATGGCCTCAGTATATTATCTTGTGACAGTAAATTGAGGCCATGAAATAACATCTCATATACTGTACATAAATATATACAAATGTTATCTCATGGTCACAATATATTATCTATTAACTCAATGCATTATCTCATAATTAAAAGATAACATGATATTGTATTATCATTATCCTATGGGCTAAATATATTGTATTTTGGCCTTAAAATATTATCATGTGGCCTCAGTATATTAGCTTGTGGCCTCAATATATTATTGTGTGAACTCAATATATAATATCATGTGGCCATAATATGCTATTTTGTGGGTTATGTATAGATATGGAGGTCTCTCAGTGTTTACGTTGGCAGTCTTAGTTACTTACAGTGTCTGCAACCACTTCCACCATGCTATGTGTCAAGGCTGTACTTTAGCCTGGCTAGCTCTCACTGTAAGCCGTTCATCTGCTTCAAAACAGTGCTCTATTACGCCACCAAGAGGAGATTCAAATAATACAGGTGTGAAGTCTTTGACGGCTGAGTTTGTAGAAGTCTTCAGGGTGTCTTTGGGTAGTTTGTAAGATGTGCAGGTGACGTTGCTTTGGGAACACGAGAAGATGACCAGTAAGCTTTTCTTGTAAAAACATAGCATTTAACCCTGTGTTAGGTCGAGCCCTGCTCTCCCCTTCTCAACAACTCTTAGATTTGACCTAGAGATGCAGTTAGCACAATGCTAATTGGTATCCATAAACTTTCATTTGTTGTTAGCTACATTAGCCTCCAAAACAGCAGATGCTAAACATGTCTCGGCTGATCAAGTACATCTGTGGAAAAAGGAAAAAACGTGTGAATTAGATTCTTTGTCAGAGTATTCCTTTAAATCCCGCCTCACCCGAGGGCCTGGAATCGCAGGCCTCGTTACAAGACGCCCACACGTTTTGGATGGGGGAAAGCGGATGTAAGCACCACGGCTACGGTAATGCGAGATGCTTGTCATTGCTTGTGGGATTACGAAAAGCTAAAACCCAAAGAGGAGCCGTGAGGGGAAAACACGAGCGATATAAGACGAACTCTGTCTTTTTAATCAGTAACTTCATCTGATGGCTACGTGGGAAATTAGGCTATATCTGCTCCCCCAGCCAGCCACGGGCCGGCCCTGGGACCCCAAATACTTCCCCTTCTTCAGCGTCCACTGAAGAATAAACCAGCGGCGGGGGATTCGTTTCCATTACACACGGAGGTGTTCCATTTAAAACGCCAAGACAATTTCACTGGGCCTTCTTGAGCTTGTATTTTGAGCCCTCTTGAACTACTTCACCCATAACAAACTCCCAGCAGCATCGGGGTGGTGTTAGGCTGGCTGCAGGGTCTGCGGGAGAGTCGAGTAAAAACAGAAAAATGAAGAAGAAGAAGAAGAAAAAACACAACCCACGAAGGTTACTGAGGATACACCGCAGAGCAGTGTTTCACTTGCTTGCAATCAGCCGCCTGTAATTTTGCCATTCCGTCCACATGCAGCTCCCATAAAGCTTCGGCCTCAGTCTGAGCCTCTAGCGCTAGCAGTTCCGGAGGTGCTTCTGTGTCTCTGTGGCCGACGAATCATCCCTGCATCGCTTTATGTAATGTAATCAAAGTCAGCTCTGTATTTTATACAACCAATCAGCCTCAAACTGTGCATATGTGCATGATGATGATGGTGGTGGTGCTGGTGGTTCTTCAGGGGAGGGGGGGGGGTGTGTGGGAGTGGAACTCATCAGCCTGAATGTAGTCGTTGTTTGGATTTCTGTGTTTGTATAAACCAGATTGGTTTGCACTTAACCCTGTAATATATGCAAAACAATCCTCCAGATAATACTCTTAAGCCTCGCCAGTTACCACTCTGGCAGCTGCAGTAAACGTGGCCGCGTAAGAAAAATGGCGTGTAATAAATTATGACATGAACCAGCGCACGTCACGCTGGCCCGAGCCGGGGCAGCACAGGCCCGAGCAACAGTCAGGATATTAAAAATGGCACGGCAGCGCACAGATGCAGGTCACGGGGTCAGGGACTTTGGGAACCGTAAAGGAGCCGAGGCCTCGTAAGAGAGTATTTAAACAAACGGGATTGGGGAAAGGTGACTTCAACACTGCTGATTTACATCAGCATGAAAACTCGCACACTAATGGCTTTGGAAATAAAATGCATGTTGGGAACGGGATACAGGATACTTCAACCCCGCTGACGTTCCTTGGCGACGACTCTTCGTCTTAGGAATTTCAAGGCTCACTTGAATATCAAATTGAATATAAGGACACATTTAACGTTTGTGTATTTTTGCAATTATCCATGATGTGCAAACTATTCCCCCTGCTTTTTTGGTGTGTGTTCGGCTTCTGCTCCGCTATATTTGGCTCTCCTGGCCTCATGGCCTAGCTCTGCTGCAGATGGGATCTCCTCCTTGGAAGGAGTAGCTGTGTGGTTTTCATACTCCACTGCCACGAAGAAATGCCGGGCTCTCGGGCGGTCCAGCACCAGGTCGTCCGCTGAAATTTAATCGCTTTCCAGCCCAAAGACAGGGGGCAGTATGCAAATGAAGACATAATCAAATCGGCCTGTTTCCCCCAAAGTTCAACTGCACCCTGGAGCGAGCTCGGAATCTGGCCTCCTGGTAAAATGTGAGGTAATCCAAACTCCTCACACCCTACAGACACTAATTAAAAAGCTCTCTCACACTCACACACACACACATATGCACACACACACACATGCACACATTGGTGCTAGTGTTTTATGGCGTAAATTAACTGCAGGCTACTTGGACTGCTCTGCAGCTTTGACAGGTATGGATTGAGACGCGATCTCCAAGGCTGAGCTCATGCCCAAAACAAATATACATTCATTTGACACCAACTGCAGGCTGTTTACCACAAGGTGGCAGTAGCACACAGGACAGCAAAATGACAGTGGAGAGAGTTTCTGTGGCATTTCTCACAGTTACACAGTTTGTATTGCTGATGTGCTTTCAGGGGTTCAGTAAACCACTTAGACGCTGATGTGACGCTGGATTGATCCCTGGCATTGATCCCTGGAATGATGCCGGGGGTTTTGCATGCACAGAGACGTCATGGTTTAGGATAAAGTCACAAAAAAACTCAAAAGATTTTGAACACCTCGTCTAGAATAAACTAAATAATTCCGGTGCCATCTTTTTGATATGTCATTTTCTGAGCTCAGTTCCCTTCCCTATTCCTGAGCAATTGCGAGAGGGGGTTCTGATGCAAGTGCTCTGCAACAATGAAAATGTCAGGTTGATTTTTGTTTCTTTAGGAATTTATTAGGGAGTTCAAGAACATCCTGATGTGAGCTCCCTTTTGTGTTTTACTAAATCCACTGTCGGGACTTTCATTTTTCATATTCAGGCTTTTTTAATGGTCCACACTCAAAAATGAAAGTCCAGAAGGGTTGCTTAGAGTGAGGCCATAGATTATCCATCCGAACTGAAGAACAGGACCCCTGGGGGAGGGAAGGGGCTACAGAAAAATCCCAGAAGTTGATTCTGAATGTATTTTCGCAGTTATCTAATGTGCTTCAGCTGTACCAAAGAATTGGGCTTATTCTCAAAACTGCAAAATGGATCAATAACTTTTTTTGTCATTTGTAATATTGTCATTTGTAATTTTGTCCAAATTTGGTGCTGCAAATTGGACTTCCAGCATTTTAACCCACTCTCCATGTACCACATTTTTAGTGCATTGTCTCATCTAATTAGGAGATGCTTCATACTTCATACATTTGTAGTAGAAACCAGTGATCAGCATGTCTTCTTTTTAATTAATTAATTTTAAATAATTCTAAATAAATTTGTGTGTTGACTTTCCCCTCCAACTTTGGTCTTGTCAAGTAGCTCCCCCTAGCAATAGCAATGCTTCCAACACCTAGAAGGGTAAACTGGTGGGCTCTGCTGTTTGGACACCCAGGGGAAGTTCGTTCCCCCACTTCGGTGCAGGACAGAAAAAAGTCTGGACGCTCGTCTTCCGTGGATCTTAAAGGATGGCGGGTCGAGCCGAGCCGTACTTGAAGCTGGAAGGACTCTTGGTGCAGATCGGCTTTTGACCATCGCCATCAAGTACGGAGGGGCTGGCTGGTCCAGTCTTGGCTTTGTAGACCAGAGTCAGGGGTTTGAACCTGATGACCTGGGCAGCAGCTACAGGAAGCTACAGTGAAGAGAGAACACAGCAGTGGAGAGACATGGCTGAAGTAGTACTACACATATGGAATGGGACACTAAAGCCATCTTCACACGTCATCTAAAACACCCTATTTGAATGGGGAAATATCCCACAGCTCACTAATGTATTAATATAAAAATGATTTCTTCATTTATTTGTTCCATTGACTTCATGGTTATATTTGCAGTATATTGTCCTAAGTAGCTGAGACACATTAAGCTTTGTGGTTTGACCCACCCCCCCCTGGCCCCTGCTAGTCAAAAGCCCCAAGGAATTGGCCCCTTTGACCTGGTCAATAATACATACTTGCAGATGCATCACACTGAGAGTTTAGCCTCTTTATTATTAAGTGTAGTTTTAATGTGAATTGTACGCATCCCAATCCATAAATCCTCACATCCACACAGCCACGACCTTCATCACCGCCGTCCTTCAGAAGTGTCATGTTCACACAGAGGTTACTTGCTCGCATGATTGTCTTCATGTAACAGTACTGTACTTATATGTGGCCCATGTGTTTCCCCCACTGTGCGTGAAATCGAGAGATCAGGTTGTAGCTGTAAAGAGAACCTGCAGGCCTGAATTGTGGCTTGCTAACCTCCAGGCTTGGTTGGAACTGAAAGAGCCGTCCAGAATATTTATGCCTCAGGAAGTTGAAACATCTGGCAGGGTTTTCCAATGAGCTGGGGGGTTTCTGCAGTGCTGATTAGAGTCTGCGATGCTGAAATACTCTCTAGCACTGCAGAGTCCCGCAGAGGTGGCAGCTCGAGCTGCTTTAATCAAAGTGCAAACTGGCTATTCAGAATTTTATACAATGATAATTACCACTGTTACCATTTACTAATTATGCCGTCCTGTGCTGCAGCTGCAGGATGACTAAACCTTTCCCAAAAATGCATCTAAATGAGTCCGGTTAACTGAACTTCAGATGTTATTTCTTTGCACAGCCAAGCTTTCAGGAAGCATAGCCTGGTTTAGGATTGGTGTTAACATTAAAAGTAAGAATTAAAAGAAATACAAGTGGAGCAGAATTGTGCAAAACATGCTAATGTAAGAATTATATACATTAGCTATAGTTAAATGTGACAAAGAATGCATTTATGGAATATCTTAAGCTGGAAAAAGTACATTTGCGACTCTGATTAGGGTGAAAATGCTCAAACGGTATTTCACAAGCCTATTTACCACCCTGTTATTTTGCCTCAGAATAAAACATGTTCAATTTTCTTTTACGGAAGCCTTGTTTTTCCGTAAAAACAGTATTTGTTCTCACTGGATAATGATGCTGTCCTCTTGTTGTGTCCTCTCAGCTAAAGAGATTGTAGCCAGTTAGCTGTTTGCCCTCACTCCCTTCCCCAGGTCTGGCTTTCTCAAGCCTTACCAGTAAAAATAAGCCATTTATTCCCCTTTTGATGTGTGTTTAGCTCCAGTTTGGGTCAGTTCAGGTAGTCCAGTTTGTTTTTGAGGGAGTGGACAATAGAGAGGAAAGATGTTCAAAGCTAGGGTTGGCTAGCATTAGCTTTTAGCCTATATTATGGAATATTTGCATACAACGATCAGTCATAACATTAGCACCATCTCCTTAATACCAAGTATCATTCGATGCATGGACTTAACAAGACCTCTAAAGGTGTCCTGTTGTATCTGGCACCAAGACGCTAGCAGCAGATCCTTTAAGACTTGTAAGTTGGGAGGTGGGGCCTCCATGAATTGCATCAGTGATCCCGTCTTGATCCACTTTTGGTAGGTACTGACCACTGTATAATGGGAACACCCTACAAGACCTGCCTGATGTTCTGGAGAGGTTCTGACCCAGTCATCGTCTAAAACATCACAGTTTGGTTCTTGTTAAAGTGTCTCCTCAATCATCTTCAAGAACTGACTATTTACCTTATATATCCACCCCTTGACAGGAGCCCCTGTGGATGAAGATGATCAATGCTTTTTGCTCCACCTGTCAGTGGTAGGTGTAGGTTAGTATTATATATTGGACACAAATGGGTAATATGTAATATATGGATCATACATATTTTGATAAATAGGCTACATATATGCACACACATGCACATTTGATACAATGTGAATCTGGCAGTTGTTTTCTATATAATGTCAGGACTTAAAGATGATGAATGGACCAATAGAAATGCTCCAAAATAACTTGATCTTACTGAAAGTTTAGAAGCTATTCTTGTGGATTATTGAGATTTTTGTGTGACAGTATATCTTAAATGTATATCCCATTTTTGTAAATGACCAGTTTTCAATAAATTATATATATATATATATATATATATATATATATATATAATGTATATATATTATTTTGTTTAATTATTAATTATTTTTTTTCAATAAGTTGGCATATATATATTATATATATATTTATTGAATTTTTTTTTTTAATTAAATTAAATTAATATATACATATATATGTGACAAATTTATGTTAGGTTTTAGAGAAATTTATGTATCATAACATAGGTTTAGGTAATTGTTCTTTATTTTTGCTGTTGGGTGTTGTCGATCACCATGAATACTGTCATGTACGATAGGGTACACCAGATGGCACTGTGGAGTTACACTCTCCAAGTCCCAAGGTACACCCCCACCACCACCACTACCACCCTACTCCACTCCAGTGTCCACCTACTATTTCACACCTCATTTTACCCCTGGCAAGACCTGATTTATGAGTTAACTGTTGAATCCTCAATATGATCACTGGGTTATGCAGGTCCAACTCAACAAGCCAATATTTGAACACAACAAGTAGCAAATAATAAGGCCTACGTAGGCTACTTATTCAGGAGCATTAGCATAATGCAGCAGAGCTCTGCTTCAAAGACACGAGCTCCGTTCACCACATCCCCACTTCCATTCTCCTTTAATTGGTGCTGTCTCTGGACGGGATGGCAGAGCTGCTCCTGGTTAGCCCTGTCACACACCAGCCACTCAGTGGACGCTGTTCATTTCCCGCACAACGCACTTTCAATTAGCGGTCTGCCTTTCATTGTGGTGTGAGAAGGTGAGGGCACTAACAAGTAGCCGGACGGCTAATGAGTGAGTTCGGATGCTTGAGGGACACGTGACACCACGGGCAAAAAGGAATCTGACCCACTGAAATACCCTGCCAATGGAACATCAAAGAGGGAGGAAACTCGCAATCCAGGTGCAATAGCTTTCTCGCATAGGGTGAAAAAATGCTGTATTCCATCTACACATACTGTACCTGTAGGCCTTTCGCAGCTTATGTGATTGGATCATGATTGAACTCACAAAAAGGCAGGAATACACACCAATCACCCATAAAATTAAAACCACCGGCTTCTGTCAAATGGGGTAAACATCCAGTTTTTGAAGTTGAAGTGTTCCAAGGAAGGACGGCAGGGTTATGGACACCTAAGGCTCACTGATGCTCATGGAGGCCCCACCTCATGACTTACAGGACGTAAAGGTAAAGGATTTGTCGCTGTAAATAATACAGCGTGAACTAGGGGCAGTGAGTACACACACACACACAGAGTGGCAGGCAGCCAACTCCAGCACCCAGGGAGCAAAGAGGGTGAAGGGCCTTGCTCAAGGGCCCAACAACAGCAGCTTATCTGGCCCAGGTATCGAACCCACAACCCTTGTCATCAATAGCCTGGAGCTCTAACCGCTGAGCCACCACTGCCCACTAGGATCTGCTGCTGACGTTAGTCTTGGTGCCAGATACCACCAGACACCTTGAGAGGTCTTGTGGAGTCCATGCCTCGAAGGGTCAGAGCTGTTGTGGAGGAACTCTGAGTTCTGCTGCTAAGGACAGTCCTGCACTTAATGTTTGTTTCTTACACTACATGTCCAAATGTTTGAGGACACCTCTTCTAATGAATACACTTGCACAGATACACACAAGCAGTACTGACAATAGAATAGGACTCTCTGGAGCAGATAAACATTAACCTATTGATGCCATGCTGTCTAATGCCTGGTGTGGGCTAGAGGGATAGAAAGCCCCCCAGCATTGAGGAGCTGTGGAGCGTTGGAAGAACTGTGTTCTCTGGAATGATGGTGGTGGAGCTCCATCCAATACTTTTGGGATCAGCTGAGGAGTTAGGGATGATGAGGTGGGTTGGTGATCATCATCCAACATCCTGACCTCACTAACGCTCTTGTCATTGAATGCAATAAAATCCTCACAGCAATGTTCCTCCAAAATATTGTAGAAAGTCTTCTTTCCTGGACAGTAGAGACAATTCCTTCGAAAACAGCAGAATCAGCTCTTTTTAATACCCTTGATTACAATGAATGAACGGGTGTCCCAATACTTTTGACCATGTGCTGAAAGTTACATGCGAAACAATAGGTTTACAGAAACGTCCTGAAAGTTTATGTTTAGATGTAGTTTTTATGCTAAATTTTGTCCGGTCTCACTCTGGAGAATGTAAATGGCATATGAACACAGTAAATCCTCGCTGTCCAGTGAAAAACATGTATCTCCAAAATAGCTGGAATGAAATGAAAAAAACCTACTTAACTTTGAATGGATGTCAACAAAAAAAATTATTCCAAGTCAATTTGGAGCATTTCTATTGGTCCATTAGTTCAGGATTGATCACACAGCGTACAGAAGCAGCTACAAGGTCCAAATAATGAGGGAAAACTAAAAAACGGCCAAAAATTGAGGTACAGGTTTTTCAGTGGACAGCAGCAAAATCCAGAACCGATCCTGACGTGAAGCCCAAGCAACAAAAGGCAGAACCAGCTCCTAGTAATTGCATTTGGGTTGCACCGGAGGCCGTGCCTTTCCAATGCCAGCTATTTACCAAGCTATTTCACCACAGCCATGACCACATGACCACATTTTTTCATGACAGTGGAAAAATAGCCATAGACATGATGATAAATAATCATAAATACATGATCAAGTGAAATGTAAATGGTCAAAAAGGTGAAGACACTATATATTTATTGGTTAAATAACATGTTTTAAGTGAGCGCTACGCTGGTCAGAGCTTTACTAGGAAAATCGTGGTGTAATTATAAAAAATATTTTTTAAGGTGGTGTTTTAATCTGAAATGATTTGAGTTCTGTAAAGGAAGTGACATTTGGAAGTAAAAGGGCAATGCTTTTAAATCTAACACATTTCATTTTAAGCCCATGTCCGGCCCCCTGCAATTAGCCCGCTTTTCATTGGCCTTATCAGATCAAAAGAGCTCTCCGTCGCTATTCTGACAGGTGTACAGTCCGTCTGACACTGCAATTTACCTTGAGTCTAAAACTGTTACATGCTAATTTCAAGCACCTTGACCAGAAGCGTGACCCCATTGTGCTGCTAATCTGTCTGCAATCACAAAATCATGAAATAAAATAATAAAAAAAAAAGTAAGCGCGATTGCTCGGCAGAGACATTCGCCCGGAGACATTTCGCTATTTAATTGAACTTGGAGCTCGCTTTCATCTGCGCTCTGGCTCGTGGGCTTCTCTGAGCTCGTGGGCAGCAATGTTCCTGGCCTTGTTCTCCGCGCTGCATTATTTCATTTCAAAGAATCACTTACAGCACAGAGCATCGGATTCAGAAAGGGGTACAAATGAAAACATTTAGCATTATAAATCACCAGGAATTCAGACAGAACATCGCTTACTGTAGGTTCGCTCCACCGAAGGCAAGCTCATGATGCAAGGCTTCGGTTTTGAGCCAACAGGAAGCGTTGCTGTTGACTTCAAAGCTCCGCTCTGATCAGATTGGATGCTGCTTACTGTGGAGTAACATCTAATTGCCTGTATGCAATGCAAGGGGGCTGAGGCTTGCACGGCAGAGATGAACAGGTGAACGGGTACAATAGACGGCGAAGGAGCATGACCTGCCGCAGCTCTGCTGGGCCTCTACGGCGTCTGTAATGCCCACGGTCTCCTTTGTAGAAGCTGAGAGGAAAGAGCACAGCCTGTCAATGTGAAGCCGAATCAGAAGTTGATGTGTGGAGATAATGAAGCCACAAAGTTGCTCGCAACTTATTACGAAAGAGTCGGGTTGACCCAGTTTGACAAAAGCCTTTTATGGCAAAGACACAGAGAGACCACGCACGGCAAGTTTATCCCACTCTAACACTCAACACCTCCCTCAGCAGCAGAAATGAAGACAGAAGAGAGAAAGAGGCTTCAGTTTTCTCCTGTGAATTTCCCTCCGTTTTCGCAGTTGGATGTACGAGGGTGGATTTAGATCTGCAAGGACAAAAAGACCCCCCCCCCCCCCCAAAAAAAATGGCAGTATTCAAACGCTCCCCTCTCACATCATACCCTCCTCCGTTTCCACGCTGAAGAGAGGGAAGTGTAATTGCGCGAGTGTGTGCACATCTCGGAAGCAGATGGCAACACACGCGTGCTAATGCGGGTGCGTACGAGGTTGAGATATCCTCAGACCCCGGAGCGTTGATGAGAAAGGCAACGTGCGGCTGTTGACAAAAGGGATTTCAGATTATCTTTCTCAGATGTGAGCGCTCCGGTGCACCTGCGAAACGACTGACAAACAACGGCATAAGAACAACAACAACAACAACAACAAAACAAGAAAGAACAAAAGAAAAAAGAAAAAAGACACGTGAATGTTCTTCGCCTTCCGGGCCGCTGACTTTGAACGGAGGCGGATGGAGTCTTCGCATCAAAAGCAATCATTTACATTGTATCGCCGCTATTTGGATTTAATTAAGGGGTAATAATGCAGAGTTAAACACTTTTGCAGTGTGAAGGGCCTCGGGCATTATGCACAATCAATCCATTGTTTTATAGGGATCTTTTATTCAACAGCCCCGGGTGGCGGGTGGAGGAAGTGTGTGTGTGTGTGTGTGTGTGTGTGTGTGTGTGTAGGGGGGGGGGTTTGGGTCCAGCTTACGCTAAAGGATTGTCCATGCACCCAACAACAATGCTGCTTATCCATTCAAAAGGAGTCTGACATAACATATGCTCTGGGTGAAGCTACCGATGCATAGAATCCATCAAGAGAAAGGGCACATCGCCTGTCTCTTCACACCAGCCAGTCGGGGATCCAGACGTCCTAACGTGACTGAATACAGTCTGTTGGTGAGGAACCAGAATGGAGTCCTGATTGACACTGGTCAGAGTTCACACTCCATAAGCAGACTGAAGCGCCGCATGACTGCGAACCCCGAGCTTGTCAGATGTCTGGGATCTTCCGACAGCTTCGGAAATCTCTGCAAGGCTTTCTTCCGCGTAATTGCGCTCCGTCTCTCCGTAATGAGCGTTTGTTAAATGGGGAGTCATTAATCCCTCCTCAAACAGAGGAAAATAAAAAGTTCTGCCCAGTCTAATGACCGCAGTCGACTCTGGCAAATTCGTGTTAACTCCCCTCTTCCTTGCCTTTGTTATTAATTGTTTATTCAGGATCCATGCCGCCATTCGATAAGTCTCAAATCCCTGCCAGGCTCTTCCTTGTGCAGGCCTCGCTCCCAGGCGAAGTAATCCCCCATCAAACAGCACGGGCCAGAAGAACACAAGGCTGAAAGAGACAAATCCACTTTTTGGACATGACAGCGTTCTGCCAAGTGTTTACTTTCGTAGGTAACAGAAGTAAACAAACAAAAGAACAGAACAACAACAACCGGAAAAAAAAAATCTTTGATTCAGCTTCCAGAGGAGCTGCCGTCTTATTGAAAGCAGCTTTGGCTTTGGAATACAATAAGGTCAAACCGACGACTTTCAAGGATAAAGACTGACACCAAGCATCTGCTTCACTTTTCTTTCCTTTTCTTTTTTTTCCTCCCAAAGTGTCAAGTGTCTTCAGGTGACTTTGAAAGGATAAACAGCAGGAAATCATTACAATAAGCATGAAGGAGAAGAAGGAGCGTATAAATGGGACATGTGTACAAGTTCTTCTTTTAATCAGTTTTTTGATTTTGGGGCATCGCGGAAAGAACGATTTTCCAGCCATCAGCCGACAAACTGGCTGGCATAAGTGCTCAGAAAACGTCTGAATCAAAGATTTTCTTTTACTGGGGCTCTAGAATGTTAAACTGGGGTTATCTTGGCTTAGTTGACTATCAAGAGTCATGGAAAATGTACTGTGAGGCTTGAACCACAAACCCCACCCACTAAAGATAGCCCTGGTCAAAGCTGCGACTTCAGGCGGTCCTGAAAAACAGCTAATCACCTCCAGACTTTGCTAGTTATAAGACTACGAGTCGCTAGGGTGGTGCAACAAATAACACCTCTAGCCACCTCTACCATGGGCAGTGGTGGCTCAGCAGTTAGAGCACCAGGGCATTGATAGCAGGGTTGTGGGTTCGATACCCAGGCTTGGCAAGCTAGTAGCATTGGGCCTTTGAGCATCTGCTCCGTGTGTGTGTGTGTGTGTGTGTGTGTGTGTGTGTGTGTGTGTGTGTGCTGCATGGATGGGTTAAAGGCCAAATTCCATATGTGTCCAACACTGACGGTGGATATGGTTGTCTTGTTGTGTTGTCTACCCGCCAGTAAGCTCTAGGGTTCGATTCCAGGTCTTGGGCAAGCTTCCTAACGCTACATTGGCCCACTTCTGTAAAACGAGTAACCTTGCAAGCGTCAGCTAAATGCTACAAATGTAATGTATAGGAACCAGGCTTTGTGACTACAGCTTTTCTCGAACCAGTGCCTGCAGAAGGAGGCGTCATTTTAGCATGCGGTGAAGTGCAAGCTGGGGGTGGCAAACAGGGATCTGCGCTAGCCTAAAATATGCTGATGCTAGCTTTTACCATCTCTCAAAAACAAACTAGACTCCCACAACTGAATAAAACTGGAGGTAAACACACATTAGATAAGGAAACACTGGATTTTCTTTTTTACCAGTAGGACCCAGGAAAGCCAGACCCAGGGAGGTGAGTGGGGGGAAGGCTAAAAGCTAAAAAATCAATCGTATCAGCTTGCTAACAGCACAACACGGCGAGAAAACAGCGAGAAGACAGCAGTGCTATCCGGTGAGAATATTTTTTTGGAATAATTACACTGTTTTATGGGGGCTGTAAGCCATTGCCGGTGCTGTAAACCAGCCAATCAGAGCAGAGCTTGAAGAAAAATATCTGTGTTTCATTCTGAGGTAAAATAACAGGGTAGTAAATAACATTTTTTTAACCAGATCAAAGTCACATCATTACTATTCACATGTCAAAGAACACCTTAAATACTCAATAAAGGCATTCTTGGCTTCTTTAAGGTGGTATTCCATTTCTCTGTTATGGTTTCAGACTCACATTCTGCAATGGCATGTGGGAGAATGCACAGTGGAGATGTACCAGCTCATCCTGCGGTTGGAACAAATCCCAGATGCGCCGAGCGCCGTGCATGTTCGCCTAGTAACTGTTATGCAGTTGCTTATGTTCCCATTAAGGAGATACAATAACATGGTAAATTCAAGTGATTAGTGCAGTTCCAGTGGCCAGTCTGGAACACTGCTATGGGCAGGATTAATGCGCACTGGTCTAGTGGTACTGTTGTCCAAAGTGTTCAGACTTTGGGACTTCCAAGGACTGGAGATTGGAGTCATTAAACTGACGGTCATTGAAACGTAAACATATTTGCGCTGAATTAATGACTGTCTCTCTATTGTGCGATTGTTTATCCAAATATTTCGGTGGCACACCACTTGGTTTTGATGACACGGGTACAAACGGACCAAGTTCCATTTACCAGGTCCTGCCAATGTGACTTTGATGAATGACCAATAGTTACCCAGTCCTTATAGGTCCAAATTGAATGTAATCAAGATGAATGTTGCTTGCAGGGCCAATTATGTACAAGGCTCCTCGCTGGTTAAGATTCTTATGCTTTACTACAAGGAAGATCAATAAGTTATTTATTGTTTTTTCCCTCCTTTCTATAGACTGTAGGTTGCAGGGACCTACAGTACGGACATGGCTTCTGAAACACCCCCTGCTTCTGGATAGGAGTGTGTATTGAACTCCTATCCAGTGTGTATTGTGTTTCCCTGTAATGATTCACAACTCCACTTTGTTAGCTAATGTGTTAGCCAAAATGTACAGTAATAGCCCAGAAAAAGCAAGTTCCTCAAGTAAGCCTCTGGGAAAATCATATATCAACCCTATCAAAAACTATAAACACTCTTAGTTTTTGTGTCTAGTTTCAGTGCTTAATTCTTCTTGAGCTTTAATGAGGCCCACGGGCCACAACACTGACCGATGTGTTGATTGCATGGCAAAATACAGGGTGACCATATGTTGTTGTTTTTTTGGGATATAAAATGATGTGTTCAGGATTTTTTGTGGTATAGAATGTCCTGGATTTTCTACAACTTTAAAAACCTCTCTTTAAAGCTACATTATGGGCCCTATTTTAGCGATCTTAGGCGAGCTGTCAACCGCCCACCGCACAGCTTGATTTAGTACGAAATACTAATTAAGTCTCTTAATGAATCATGGGTGTGTTTTGAGCTTAATGTGCAGCAAACCAATCAGCGTATCACTCACCATTCCCTTTAAGAGCCAGGTGAGGTCCGACTTTGAAGGCTTGCTATTTCAGTGACATTTACTGTAATTTACTATATTTCAGTGACGATTTACTGCCAAGATAGCAATGAACGTCTGACTGTAGACGTCTGTCTGTCTGTCTGTCTATCTATCTATCTAGCTAGCTGTCTGTCTGTCTAACTATCTGTCTGGCTATCTATCTATCTATCTATCTATCTATCTATCTGTCTGTCTGTCTGTCTATCCGTCTAACCATCTGTCTGGCTATCTATCTATCTATCTATCTATCTATCTATCTATCTATCTATCTGTCTGTCTGTCTGTCTAACTATCTGTTTGTCTGTCTATCCGTCTAATCATCTGTCTGTCTGTCTGTCTGTCTATCTATCTATCTATCTATCTATCTATCTATCTATATGGCTGTGTGTCTGTCTGTCTGTCTGTCTGTCTAACCACCCTAATGAATCATGGGTGTGTTTTGAGCTTAATGGGCAGTAAACCAATCAGCGTATCACTCACCATTCCCTTTAAGAGCCAGGTGAGGTCTGACTTTGAAGGCTTGCTATTTCAGTGACACCTATGTTGACGATTTACTGCCAAGATAGCAATGAACGTCTGACTGTAGACGTCGGCCTAGATCGTTTTC
>NC_132887.1:4056467-4078967 GCF_030463535.1 Salminus brasiliensis
TCCCTCGAGGGGCGAGTTAGGTGGCAGCACCGGCCGAACCTTCATGAGGCTACCGTGGAATAGCTCCTAATGGCATTCGCCTCCCCGGTGCTTGGCTTGACAGATGTAGCTCACGTAATGATTTAAATAGCTGTCAGTGTTTTATTGACAGTAAAGCTGAGTGTGTGCTGAAGCCGAGGTACAGCTGTGTTTCCAGCCCTTTTAAGCGGATGTGCTCGGCCGCATTGATTTAATAGCAGCACTCTCACTGTCCTCGGGCCGGGAATCATTACCATTGAGGGAGTGAGCTCACTGCCAGAGCACTGGAGCACAGAACCTGTCCGTCATCATGGCATTTGACAGATTAAACACCTCAGTGCCCTTTACAAGTCTAAGAGCACCTAGATGCTGATGTCGCCAGTCTTTTCTCTCTCTCTCTCTCTCTCTGGCTCTCTCTCGCTCTACGTGCTGATGGCAGCCGAGAGGTTCTGTAGCCTTCTGTCGCTCGCCTGCTTGCCTTCCTTCCCCTTTGTTTTTCCCTATAAACCTGGATTCCCTGGATTTGCTGGATGCTTATTTATTTATTTATACTACCGATGACTATACTTCCATTGGGATGTGGGGATATAGGGGGTAAAGGGGGGGAAATAGGGAGGAAATAATATAATAAGTACCACTACATACACACACACACATGTATGTGCACACACACACACACACACACACACACACACACACACACACATCAATTATTAACACACTTTTTTTGTGTTGCTGTGCGCTCGCCTCTGAGGAGACTACTTATCTACTTTCTGTTAAAACAGGTAAATGGAGCCCGATTCCCCCCAAGAGCGAGGCTGTGTCATTCAGAGACCAGCGGGCTGTGACCAGAGAGGAGGGCGCTGCTGATAAACCTCGCCGCACGCGCCGCTTTTTTTGGTACACACACGCGCGCGCACTCCTAAAACTAGCCCTCCGCGGCCTGGGAGTGAAAATGTGATGAGCTTTCGCTATCAGTCCCAGCACAAGCATGGATGGAGGCAAACGAGGGAGGCACGCGAGTTAATGAGACCATTGCTCTTGTGTTGGGGGGGTGGCTTAGGAGAGGCAATTACAGGAGGATTACCCACACACTTCTCCAACACGGCGCACGCTCTGCCGCGGCAAGCTTCAAGAGCCGTTAAAAACTTCACCCTGGTGGAATTTATTCCTTTTTCCCTTTGATTACCTGCAGCGCTTCTGTGTTTTTGTTGTATTTTTTTTTTGTTGTTGTTTTTTAGATCTTTTTTTCCCTCCTTTCCCTCACGACAATGGAGTTACAGGTGCGAATATGGAATAAAGATGTGACAGCTTTTATCAGGCCATGGATACCGATACTTCTAGGCCTGCACATGCAGTTTTCCTGGGCCACGACGTGCCCAGAGGAGTGCCGCTGCGACAGGACCTTTGTCTATTGCAACGAGAGGAGTCTAACTTCAGTGCCTCTAGGGATAGGTGAGGGCTATAAGACCCTTTACCTCCACAACAACCAAATCAACAATGCTGGATTTCCGTTGGAGCTGCACAACGTTGCCTCGGTGGAGACGGTGTATCTCTATGGCAACCAGCTAGACGAGTTCCCAATCAACCTGCCCAAAAACACGCGGGTGCTCCATCTGCAGGAGAACAACATCCAAACTGTTTCCCGGGCTGCCCTGGGCCAGCTCCTGCGGCTGGAGGAGCTTTATCTGGACGATAACTCCATCTCCACTGTGGGCGTGGAGGAAGGGGCCTTCAGAGAGGCCATCAGTCTGAAAATCCTCTTCCTCACCAAAAACCACCTAAGCAGCGTTCCCATAGGGCTCCCCGAGGAGCTCCGGGAGCTGCGGCTGGACGAGAACAGGATAGCCCTGATCACAGAAGATGCATTCGAGAACGTCACGGGGCTGGAACTCCTCCTGCTGGACGGTAATCTCCTCACAGACGAGGGCCTGGCGTCCAGAGCCTTCCAGAGCTTGGTCAACCTCAAGACTCTGTCGATGGCTCGCAACTCCTTGTTGCTTCCGCCTCCTAACCTGCCCACCAAGTGTTTAGTCAAGCTCAACTTGCAGGACAACATGATGAATGAGATCCCTTTGACGGCCTTCCATGGCCTCCACCGCCTGGAGAGACTGGACATTTCCAACAACCAGCTGCAGTCCCTCACACAGGGGGTCTTTGACGGCCTCCTCAGCCTGAGACAGCTCACTGTTCGGAACAACCTCTGGCACTGTGACTGCAACATTAAATGGGTCATATTGTGGCTCAAGTCCCTGCCGGCCACCCTCAACGTCCGCGGCTTCATGTGCCAGCGGCCCGAGAGTGTGCGGGGTATGGTAATCAGAGAGCTGAACCTGGAGTTGATCCAGTGTCCCGGCAGCACAGCCACAGTGCCACGATTCACGCAGCAGCCCACACTGGCTTCTTCCCCCACCGCTGAGTCATCGGCCACTGAAACAGCCTTCTTCTCACCCCGTATTCCCACCCCTAGCTCGCCTCCCTTCACATCCACCCCGCCGACCGGCCACGCGGATGGAGAGCGGCGGACGGACAGCCCGGAGAACCCCGTGCAGGAGTCTTTGCGAGTTTCCTTCGTTGTTTTGAACAGCTCGTGCGTCCAAGTAAACTGGATATCCACCTTCACGGTCACGGCCTATAAGGTTACTTGGGTCAAGTTGGGTCACAGTTTGGTCAATGATCCCCTGCAAGAGACCGTGGTTGAAGGGGAGCAACAGGGAATCAGACTGACCAACTTGGAGCCCAAGTCCAACTACCAGATTTGCGTGGACCCGCTGGATGCTTTCAATAATTACCACCCGGGAGATGATACCATTTGCTCGGAGGTGATGACGAAGTCCGCCTCGTTTGACTCGAATGAGAACGCGACGGGGCCCGAGCAGGCCAGCCAGCAGGATCTCAGCTCCTCTATCCTGCTGGCCGGGCTGATCGGAGGGGCGGTTCTCATTGTTCTGGTGGTGCTGCTGAGCATATTCTGCTGGCACATGCACAAGAAGGGAAGGTCAGCCTCGTCCAAATGGAAATACAACCGCGGGAGGAGAAAAGACGACTACTGCGAGGCGGGGACCAAAAAGGACAACTCCATCCTCGAAATGACCGAGACTAGCTTTCAGATAGTTTCTTTGAACAACGAACAGCTCCTCAAAGGAGACTTCCGAATCCAGCCCATTTACACTCCCAACGGAGGCATTGGCTACAGAGACTGCCACGTGGCCAACAACAGCACAGCTTATTACAAGAATAGCGTTCCAGAGTCTAACCCTTGCCATACATGATGGTTTTCCAAAAGGTATCATCCTTTGTATTCAAATTCAACTTAAATACACTGTATAGTATATATATATATATATATTTCAAAGAGGAACTGTAAATGATGTAATTTATACTCTTATCAGTGATATCGCCTTCTTTTATACCCCCCAGTAAAGCGCAAAAATGACCTATGATTTACTAGTTTCTCCTGTTGTATTACTGCTCCAGAGACAGCCTTATGAAAACACACCTTTTAAAAGCCCTCGTAGGAAAACCGTCGCGAGTGTCATGATCCCATCGACCTGGAGTGCGTACGCAGATACTTGTTTACATTGTTGTGCACAAAAAACAAACAAACAAATAAAAAAAAAAATCCCAGAAAGTGCCCAGATAATTATATGGATAATTATGTAGACGTAGGAGATAAGGAAGTGATGGACAGAGTAGAGGTGCTGTTGGTCGTTGTGTTTGTGAGAGAGTGAAAAAAAGAGAGAGGGAGAGAGTGAGTGTGAGAGAGAGCGAGAGAGATAAAGAGAGCGACAAGCAATTCACATTATTTATGCTCGACTTCTTTGTTCCTTAGTTCCGCCACAAGGTGGCATCTTTTTTCATGTCTGACATTAATTGGCACCTTCAAGCTCTAGCATTAATCTGACTTGCAGCAAGTAGCCTGCGCACCCAGCTCTCACCAAGAGAAGCCTTTCTAACCCGGCAAAGCCACGAAGCTTCATTCCTGACGTGCTGATGCAGTTTATCCAGAAAGCCCGGTTGACGAACAAGTCCCTGAACTTACAGTGTGTGCCGATGGGATTGGCAACCGGCACCAGCACTGAAATTGAGCTCTACACAAAACTGCGGCAGCAAAAAACAAGTATACCCTGGCACAGGTCTGATTTTTGTTGTTTTCCGCATTTCAGCCACCAAAGCGACACCGAAGCAGGCCCAGGGAACTGCTCATGAGTAAGAGCAAGACTGACGATAATTGTCCATTACCATTGCGCTTTCGGACGCCCATCTATCCTCTTGTGTACATTTGGTGTACTTATGTTACAAAATTGGCCAAGGTAGTCGTGTTGGGAGGCATTAGGCTGTAATGCGTCAGATCAGGTAGACTCATCACCCCACTGCTTCATTATCTGGTTTGAAGGCTATTCCATATTCTGGTTTTAATGGTCTGGTTTCAGCTGATGCCTTTGCTAAACTTTGTGAAAAAATCCAGGAAGTGAAACGATATTGTTTTATTATAATATTTTTTTTTCCTTTTTCCGTATTTTCCATGATTTCTTTCCAATGATATCAATAAACATTGCCATGTTGATGACTAGAATAAGGATTTTACCAGTCGATGCACTTGCCTCTAAGCAAATGCTTTTATTGTGTGCAGTGTGGTGAATGCTGGGAATATTAATCTGTTTTTCGGGGGGTTTTTGTTGTTGTTTTGGTTTTTTTTTTTCTGGTTTCGTTTTGTCCCCCTGCAGTCTGAACCCCAAGTTGTTCTTTAAAGAAAAAAAATAAAAAGCCTTTCACTGGTACATGATGATCAGGTCGATGTAAAGGGCCTGAACTAGATATTTTTTGTAGCATTGAGTGAACGTCAGTGAGTCATCACACTCTAATAAACATGACTGTCAAATTAATGTCTTATTGATCAGTTTTATGACGCCACGTCAGCTGGGCGTGGGCCCTGTTTGCAGCATTTCTTGATGTGCAAAAGAAGATTTCTCGCTTCTTATGTGATTCAGCCAAATTAGACATCTAGACTAATAGAAATTGGCCTAAATTTCATAATTATTCACAACAAACTCTTTAGGATGGGCTGAAGTGTTCAAGGTTTCACATCCCCAATCCTCCAGCTCTCCAGTCCAACAAACAACAGAGCAACTATGAAACCAGGTTGCACTTTCGTCACCGCAATAGAACCCGGGTTCTTGTTTGACGGATTGCATTATTAGTCCGGCTCCACAAAATATGAGTGGTGTAATTTCACAGCTAATAACTTGCACACAATAAATAACACGATAAACCCCTGCCCAGCGCTCCTCGCTGTGACCTTTTCGGCGAACGTCTCTCAGGGTCTGGGAGAGACAGTAATTAGCTATTAAATCTGCACATCTGGGTTCTCCAGCTGTGTGGTCATCTCCAAATGAGCTACAGAATCCACCACCGGTTCTACCGCGCTCTCCAGCCTGCCCCAGAGACCGGCGGAAAGGCCAGGAGTGTCGGGGCTGCGATATTAGCTCAGTTGCCGGGTTGTCGGCCCAGCTCCTGTTTCTGCAATCACAAAAACCGAACATGCTAGCGGAGCGGACGCCTGCGCTAATCAATTAATGCTGCAATTTCGATTTGATTGCAGACTTGTGCCAGACGGCTGTGCCCCGCACTGAGGGTTAATGGCTTTTGCAGCAGCATCTCGGGCTTGTTTTGTTTGCCTGCAGAGACTTGTTTTAGATGGGCCTCAGTGAATAATCAATTGACGTTAAGTTTGGGTTGTCAAGAAGGTATAGCTGGTGTCACCAGAGTTCATTTGCTACTGACAGCGAGCGGAGCGGGTACCGTAGGCAGGCCGCACGCAAGAGGCATGCATTTGGAAAGACACCGTTGTGGCAGATGGATGTGTGTGTGGGCGTCTAGGAGATTCATTTCACAACTGCTGCAGGGGCATGGCGGGGTAAGGCATGAAATCTGTGTCACAATGGGTCTGCGCCTCACCCTTGGGTGAAAGAAACAGAAGGGCTACGCTGCGGTAAATTGAATATACGCACTGTAAAACATGCCGGTGGGGGAGATGTAACCGAGTGAAAAATTTAGCCCTCTCCCCTATTGTGAGAAGCCCTGCAACATCAAAAGACTCATGAAACCAACATTTATCCCTTAAACGCCTTGATGTGGATCGTTAGGCCCGCCGCCTTTGACCATAGCGCCATTCTCTGAAGGTATAACTCAAAAGAGATGGTCCGAGTCTGCAGCTGGGGTCATCGATAAATGTCAGGGCTGGTAATTAGTCACCGAAGCAGTGTACTAACCTGCGGGCAGTGGAGGCCCGTGCTAATATTGATATGTTTCTCTTTGGGCCTGTGCTCGGGAACAATGCCGACAGTGGCCGCACGTATAGATCCATCTGCCTGTGCCTCGGCCTGATACACATCTCGCTCTGTGTTCAACCTCCGCAACAACAGAAGATATTGTCCAGCTGTCAAGAGGCCCTGCCCAGCCGAGTATCGATCACTCCAGCGTTTCTCAGAATTATGAAAAATGGACTGGATTGGAGAACGACTCGTGTGCCTCGCTCGAGCATCGACTCTCCCAAGAACAAAAGAAACAAGGCCGTCTTTCCCGAAGCCGGCGTAAATCCCTGCACTAACTCTGATCTCGGACCAGATGAAGATGGAAAGACGGTAAATATTTAATGAGCTCAAGCGAAAGCGGCGGAATTACAGAAACAAGGCACGACAAACACAAGAAGGTACTTCTTCAGCCTGGAGTGTTGGCAGGATAATAAAGCAGTGTCAGAATGACAAGGCCTGCCGTCGCCGCAGTCAAGGTACTCTCTTTATTTGCAGAAAGTACAACTCATTGTTCGGAAGCTTTTGTACCGAGAAATGTGAACATAACGTGTAATCAATATGTCACACGTCCCGCTGCTTGGAGGGTGTGCTATTCCGGACGTTACGTCGGCTTTGTCCCGCTCTCAGAGGCACGACTTAAACACAACAAACCTTTCTGGCATGAAATCCACGACGATTACAGTTGAACAAATGAGTCAGGATGTGAGACTGTACACTCTCAGACATTACCATGTCAAATGAAGCCAGTAGGAGCTCTATGGAGCAATCTGCAGAGCGACTCTTGCTTCTCTGCAGAACCTTTCAATTAATGTGCATTTAAAGAGTCTCTTTTCTAAATGAGGAGAGTGAGTGCGAAGAACGTCCGTAGCATTTATTTCTACTGCTTGTTTATTTCTAAGCAAAAGCAAATCAGGAGTGGGTGCAGAACTGTAGCCAGACTGATTCCACTCCTAAAAATTAAGGTGCCTAATGAGACCAATAGAACAGTTTATTTATTTATTTATTTATTCTTATTTTTTATTATTTTATTTTTATTATTATTTTTTTTTTACAAATGAGAAGAGTAATAGTAAAGAACATTTGTACTATCAAATCAAGAATCAATTACTAACATAGGGTGCAGACCTCAGGAGCAATGGTGATACTGAATGAGTACACAATTAAAAATGAAGATGCACTTTTTCCCCTACAGAACCTTTTTCAAATCATGCTTATTTAAAGAATTAAATATATATATATATATATATATATATATATATATATATAGTGTGAAGAGCCTCTATACCAAAAACCAGTTCTGAACCTTTACTGTGAAGATGATAGGGTTCAGAACTAAAGACCTATCATAAAAAAATAAAAATGAAGGTGATCAATGATACCAGGCGATGTTCTTTTGAGCACATCCATAGAAGAACCACTTTTAATTCCCTATAGATATAAATTAATGTTTTTTTTATTATTATTATTATTTTTGTAAATGATAACCAATTATGTTATTTCTAGAACCATATATCTTAACAAGAACCAGTTAGTAGGCTAGGGATCAGAACTAAGAAACTATGGTGAGACTGAATAAGTCCAATTCTTGAAAATTAAGATGTCAAACCTGACCTGGCAATGTTCTTTAAAGCACACTACAGAAGAACCAACCTTTAATTCCATATAGAACCTTTAAATTAATGTGTTTTAAGTTATTTTTGTAAATGAGAAGAGTAAGTGTGAAGAACCTTTGTACCAGTTATGTTATTTCTAGAGCCATATATCTAAGCAAGAACCAGTTAGTAGAATAGGGAGCAGAACCAATGGGCTATGATGAGATTAAATAAGTCCATTCTCAACAAATGCGACCAGACAATGTTCTTTAGAGCAGAGTACACAATAAATGCTTTTGCGTCCCTATAGAGCCTTTAAATTAATGTTTTTAAAGTCAACTTGAAAATTAAGATATAAAACGTGACCTGGCAATGTTCTTTAGAGCACACTACAGAAGAACCACCTATAAAACCATTAAATTAATGGTTTTATTTTATTATTATTTTAGTTTTTATAAATGAAAAGAGTGTGAAGAACCTTTGTACCAATTATGTTATTTCTAGAACCATATATCTAAGCAAGAACCAGTTAGTAGACTAGGGATCAGAACAAAGAAGCTATGATGAGATTGAATTAGTCCAATTCTTGAAAATTATGATGTCAAACGTGACCAGCAATGTTCTTTAAAGCACACTACAGAAGAACCACCGTTGATTCCCTATAGAATTTTTTTATATATATATTTTTGTAAATAAGACAAGTAAGTGTTAAATACCTATCTGATCTATCTATCTACCCTACATCTAAGCAAGAGCCAGTTAGTAGAATAGGGTTCAGAACTAAGGAGCTATGGTAAGAATGAAATAGTCCACTCTTAAAAAGGTGCCAAATGAGACCAGGAGATTTTCTTTAGAAAAAGACACAGAAGAACCACTTTTGCTTCCCTACAGAACCTTTCAACTGTTTTTCTAAACTGTGAAGAACTATATAACATATTTTTTTTTCTAGAACCATATATAAGCAAGAACCACTTAGTAGCACAACGTTCAGAACTAAGAAGCTATGGTGAGATTGAATAAGTCCCATTCTTAAAAAAAATGAGGATGTCAATTGTGACCAGGCAATGTTCTTTAGAGCACACTACAGAAGAACTACTTTTGCTTCCCTGTAGAACCTTAGAAATGTATGTTTTTTAATGTTAACATCAAAAGTAAGTGTGAAGAACATTTGTATCAATTAAATGTTTTTTTTTTTTTTTTTTCTAGAGCCACATATCTAAGCAAGAACCAGTTAGTGGAATATGGTTCAGAACTTAGAAGATATGATGAGACTGAATTAGTCCATTCTTAAGAATTAAGTTGATAAATAACACCAAGTGATTTTCTTTTGAGCAGATCCACAGAATTAGCACTTCTGCCACCCTACAGAACCTTTTAACGGTTCTTTTTTTTTTTTTTTTTTTTTTTTTTTTTTTTTACAAATGAGAAGAGTAATAGTAAAGAACATTTGTACCATCAAATCAAGAACCAATTACTAGCATAGGGTGCAGACCTCAGGAGCAATGGTGATACTGAATGAGTACTCAATTAAAAATGAAGATTCACTTTTTCCCCTACAAAAAATTTCAAATCATGCTTATTTAAAGAATTTTTAAAAATAAAAAAGTATGAAGAGCCTCTATACCAGTGTTTTCTTTCCTAAAACCAGTTCTGAACCTTTATTATGAAGAGCATAGTGTGCAGAACTAAAGACCTATCATAAGAAAATAAATACACTCTTAAAAATGAAGGTGATATATAAGATCAGGTGATGTTCTTAGAGAAATCCATAGAAGAACCACTTTTGCTTCCCTACAGAACCTTTTTCAAATCATGTTTATTTATAGAATCTTTTTTTTAGATGTGTGAAGAGCCCTTTGTACCAGTGGTGGGTTTTTTTCTGTCCTAGAACCAATTCAGAACTTTTGTAAGGCTGTATTGTGCAGAATTAGGCGAGAAAGCAAGTGCACTCTTAAAAATGAAGGTGCCAAATTAAACCAACCAGTGTTTTTTGGAGTGATGCCACAGAAGAACTACTTTTGCTTCCCTACTGAACCTTTCATTGATTCTTTAAAATGATCCAACCCTAATCCACCACATCTGATCCAACTCATTACTGCCTTCAGGAGTGCCTGACTGGCTGAACGGGAAGTGTGAGATTTGGGCTGGAACTGAAACCTGCAGGAAGGTAGCTCTCAAAGTTGGAGAATGCTGAAGTACAGAGTCTCTACATTTTCCTTATATATATATAAGGCAGGAATCAGTCAGCAACCTTAATTTGTTAGAGTGTACGGTACAGAACCAAGAACATATCTTGAGAAAGTGCCAAATAAAACCAACCAGTGTTCTTTGTAGCAAAGCCATAGAAGAACCACCTTTGGTGTGAATTGGGAATAACCTTTTAAATGTCTAAAAACATTTATTCTTTATTTTGGTTCAATAAAAATGTTTATAATTCTTCTAAGGGATCACTCTAAAAAAACATTTCAAGCACTTTAATTTTTAGGAGTGTAAAAAACCTTTCTATGTATGATTTGGGTGGAAATGTGATGTCATTAATGTAAAGTTTCACTGGTTTTGAACCCAGGTCCTGGAGAGCTGCCTTCATGCAGGCTTTGGATTTAGCTCTAATCACTAACCCAACCTGACCCAATTTATTACTGCCTTTAGAGGTCCTGTATTGGCTCCTGTATTGGTCTGTTAGATTTGGGTTGGGGTTGAAACCTCCAGAATGCAGCTCTCCAAGAGGTGGGTTTTAGACCACTGGTGTAAATGTTCTATACCAGATACCAGTTTACTATACCTAGTTTCTTTTTCTCCTACAACCTTATATCTAAGGCAAGAACCATTTAGGAACCTTCGTTTTTAGGAGTGTAGAGTGCAGAACTAAAGACCTATGCTAAGACGAAGGGCTATTTGTAGGATCCCTACAGAACCTTTTAATTAAATGAATAAATGTACATGTAAATGAATGAATGTGTCATTAGGAAATTTTCCATAGAGATTTTTCACACTAGAGCTTTTTTCCAGACCCAGGTCCGCTAGCTCCATAAGTTCAATACGTTTGGTCAAGTGTAAAAGCAGTTTTAGAGCCCAGGTGGCCCAGAACACCAATCTCTGGTCCTCCTGAAATCAGTGGCCTGGGTTCGCTTCTATTGAACTCTGGTGCGTTCCACTGCAGGACCCTCCCGGCACTGTGTGTGGGGTTGAGTGATTGGTTCATTTTTTGTTCATTTGTTGGTTCATTTCATGACTGCTTCAACTTATCACCCGTGTGGCTAAAAACCTCCTACAAGAATCACTCCTTGTTTGCAGGTGTTCCTGCACAGTGAGACGCTATGGCTCCAGAAAACGCTGTTCTTCGATGCTTTAATGTTTGTATCCACGGAATATAAGGAAAAGCACTAAACGGATGACCCTGAGGGTGTTCAAAACTGAAGAAAATTCTTCTGTGTAAAAGCAAACCAGTGGTAATGAGTCTCTTTCCTGAATTGAACCCAGAATTGGTCCTGGGTGCAGACTCTGGAGCCTTCCAACACATTGGATCCAGCCCTAAACTGATCCTGGATCCAACCCTAAACCAAACCTGGATCCAACCCTAAACCAAACCTGGATCCAACCCTAATCCGAACCTGGATCCAACCCTAATCCAAACCTGGATCCAACCCTAAACTGATCCTGGATCCAACCCTAATCCGAACCTGGATCCAACCCTAATCCGAACCTGGATCCAACCCTAATCCAAACCTGGATCCAACCCTAAACCGAACCTGGATCCAACCCTAATCCAAACCTGGATCCAACCCTAATCCAAACCTGGATCCAACCCTAAACCGAACCTGGATCCAACCCTAATCCGAACCTGGATCCAACCCTAATCCAAACCTGGATCCAACCCTAATCCAAACCTGGATCCAACCCTAAACCGAACCTGGATCCAACCCTAAACCGAACCTGGATCCAACCCTAAACTGAACCTGGATCCAACCCTAAACCAAACCTGGATCCAACCCTAAACCAAACCTGGATCCAACCCTAATCCAAACCTGGATCCAACCCTAAGCCGAACCTGGATCCAACCCTAAGCCAAACCTGGATCCAACCCTAAGCCAAACCTGGATCCAACCCTAAACCAAGATGTGAAGGTTCGGTTCCCATTGAACGTACCCATTTTTTCCCCTTGAATTCTATATCAAGGGCAAGAACCAATTAGGGACCTTCATCTTTAGAAGTGTAGGAGGACATATGACCCCACAAAATAAGTACATGATTTAAATGAAGGTGCCAAATGAAACCAATAAGTGTTATTTTTAGCAATGCCATAGAGGAACTACCTTTACATTTATTTGGTGTCATTTAGTGTCAACTTTGGTGTCACTAAGAAATCTTACATAACGCAGTGATATCCCAGCTCCTAGAGAGCCGCCTTCCCACAGACTAGATCCAACCCTAATCCAAAATCTACCAAACCTAAATACTGCTCTCAGAAATCCTGAATTGGCTGAATAGGGTTGGAGCTGAAACCTGCTGGAAAAGGGTTGAGGCCTCCAGGAGGAGGACTGGAGACCACTGTAACCTTACATGTATAGCAAGAACCATTTAGGAACCTTTAAAAGGTTTAGAAGGTAAGCCAAAGGGACTGTTATTTACTTTAGTCAGAAAAAAGAAAATATAAGACTGCATCGTCTTCACGTTTTGATCAGCGATATCAATTAAGTGTCGATTAATTACCATTGACACTGTCAGTATGGTGGATGGCAGAGGGAAAGCTGGTGGGGTTCTCATGGGCTGATGGCTACAGCTACCAGAATCCCTCCAGGTGGATCATAATGAGAGTAAAACAAGGTCAGATCTCAAATGATAACCCAGATACACACAACCTCCAGATCTACTTGGAGAAACATTACTATCCAACATAAACAACATTATGGACGTTTCTTTTTTGTGTTATGGTTTTGAAAGCTCAGTGATCACACTTTATATTTCATGAGCCTCTGAAATCTGGGGGTTACTTTAGCTCACGCGCCGATGCTTCCACTTACTCCCTGTAGTCTGAAGGATGATCCCTATATGGGCGCAGTGCTAACGTCGGAGCTTGTTTCTTCCTGATGGCAAGCTGTTTATCACCTGTTTCCAGGACCTGAGTGACAGTCGTGTCGCTACACAGCCCAGTGTGCTTAGTCTGCAAATGGCGCCACATGAGCACAATAAACCTTTCCTGCATCACTTCCGTGATTAGATGGTAATAAATCTGCCATGGTGCCAGACTGCAGGGCGCAGAAATAAGGATGTAAGATCTAAGCAGACTAAGAACACACAGTGTTGTCAACAGAAAGGTACAAATAACATCTAAAGCTGCTACAGTTTGGCTAAAAATCAGAATTACACAATTTTCCAGGACATATTTGGGGTCTGAAATCGTTTTGCAGTGGAGCTAATGTAGGCTAATGTAGCTGAGCAGCTTTAAAAACAGTACTGAAACAGTAGTAGAGCTAAAACTCCTGAGGCCAGAATTTTATTGGTGCTTCACTTTTGTCTAAAGGCATTTGTCTGATGCTTTTATCAAGAGTGACTTACCTTAGAATCATGTTATACAGGTAGAAGAATGTGGAGTCTTGCCCATAGACTCTTATTGGTGTGGTCAAATTCAAATCAAATCAAATTTTATTTGTCACATACATGTGAAATGCTTTTTTGACAGTCTGCCCACATCAAAGCTATACAATAAAGATCTAAATTTAAACTTAACTAAACTTTAACTTAATGAAGTAAAGTGCAAAAGTGCAAAAGAAAAATAAAATAAAAATAAAAATAGAATAAGTTACATTTAAGTTAAATTTAAGTTAAAAAATAAAATATAAAAATATGAAAATATAGAAATATAAAAATATAAGCAAAAAAAATAAATATATATATATATACAGATGAAATAGTGTGTGTCTGTGTGTATATATATATATATATATATATATATATATATATATATATATATATATGTATGTATGTATACATATGTACATATTTATCTGTATGTGAGTGTATGTGTGAGTTAAAAAGAAATATTTTCGTTATTGTCCGTAGTGAGTTTTCCGCGAGCCATGGTTGTGTATTGTAGTGGGTGAGGGTCCAGTTTGTGTATGTAGATATTTTAATTTAGTGTACTAGTCCCTGTGTGTGTGGTGTAGTTGCCCAGCCTGGAAATCAAACCCCAGTTTTCTATGCTGGGACCCACTACATGACATTTGCCATTTTATAGATAAAGGTATGCCACACTGACTCAGCAACCCAATCAATTGGCAATGCAACTTGAGGCAAGTGTGTGCTGATTTAGGCCTGCAGTTTGTTAAGCTGCATTAGCCTTTTGGCTTCAGTACAGTGTCTTGGCTGATTGACAGGAACATGCTCAGAAGGACCTTGGGGGAGGCTTGAGATTCTGCTCTTTGCCCTCAGACTGTACAACTACCCTCTCGGTCAGCAGCGTTTTGTTTGACTATTCTTCAAATTCTGTTTCAGCTAAGTTTCGCTTAGCCTCATCCCCTGGATAACAGCTTGTAGGCCGGCTCGGGATCCACCAGCTTTATTACTCGTAAGCGCCTCCTGGACTGATGTTAGTGAAGCAACTCCAGCCTCACATCGATGCATGCATCACCACAGGGATTGGCTGGAATTCTTGCCAGTAAAATACTGATGATACCCAGTAAACTTGCCAGTGTTATATCAACAATGTAAATGATAAAAATGAACACTTCCAGTGTTGATTTAACACTAAGAGTGTTGATTTAACACTGGCAGGTTTACAGTGTATTGTTTAGGAAGGTGTGATAGTGCTTAATGCTGTTATTCTGAATGGCAACATCACATTTTTTTCAGTTTTGAGAAAAATTGCTAATCTCCAAATCAGCCATTTTAAAACTTTTAAATGGAAAAAACTGTGAAAAGATCTTATCCCAAGTAATTTTTGAGACTTTTTATTGGTCCCCTCATTATGTAATTCCGCCACAATATAAACAACACCTTCAAATTATTGTTAGAAGCACCATATCTTGGCAGTAAGTGCTTATCTCCTCAGTAAATCACTGATTTTAGAATAAACACTTACAATAACACTCCTACAGAAAGTGGTGGTGGTGGTTCTCCATCACTGTGTTCATCATTAGAACATCTCCAAAGTTCTTCTCAGATCAACACCTGGTTTGGTGGTAAATCAGGGCTTAATGATGGTAAATCAGGTGAGTTGCTGCTGCTGCTGGGGCGTCCAGGGGAAACATGTTCTTCAGACTAAAGATCTCACAAGATCTCACCTACTTTCTATACTATATCACTATATCAGCTCCACTTATCATATAGCAGTAGTGTGTGTTTCCACACCTGAGCATCACTGCTGGACTGAGAATAGTCCATCAACCATAAATATCCAGCCAACAGTGTCCTGTGGGCAGCATCCTGTGATCACTGATGAACTAGATGGACTAGAAGATGACCAGAAGAACCAATTTTGGTTTCATGAAGAGCGATGATTGTAACAGAGATATGTGTAGAGTGTGAAGAACCTTCACTTGATGTAAAGATTCATTACCAGCTTCCTTAAGGAAGCTAAAGTGGTTTGTCCATGGCATCGTTGCAATTATTGTATCGTTATGACATCCATGTCAATGTCAAGGTGACCAAAGAAGTAATAGGACGTATGGACCTGTTCATTAAGATGCCGGTTAAACCGCCGGAGGGAAGAATCACTGAGTCGAGTCGATTGATCTGTTATTTAAATGTACACTGGCTCCAGCCTCCAGACGAGACCTTCTGATAGAACTGTAAGAAAATTGCATATTTACTGATTCATTAGACGCCAATCTGACACATTACTGCAGAGGAAGTTGATGATGCGGAGCTTACATGCTATCCCACAGCCCCCATATGAGCACTTCTCTCTAATGACTTGCTGATGCATGTTTAATTGCTAATGAATGAGCCAAAGAGCAAGAGGAAGATTTGGGTAACTCACTTTATTGGTGCTGGAGGGAAAGAGGCAAAAAAAAAGAGGAAGATATCAAGTCTCTCTGCAATCATCAATAATTACACTTCCCTCTAACTGGCTTACAAGGCAAATATTAGACGCTAAAAATCTTTTCGGCAATTTATGTTCAAATTCCTCAGAAACCGTGCCGCCACGATCACGTAATGAAATTTTGATGTAGTATATTGGCCCGTCTGTAAAGCTGCAGGCAACCTCAGTAGGCGTTGGGCGTTCTCGGCCGACTCGCCCACGGCCATCGAGTAATTATCTTTTTTCATCTTCTCTGAGATATTAGCTGGAAATCCACTGAGATAGATGTGAATTTTGAGCAAAATCTAATAGTGGTTCCGGATCTGGGCACTTCTGGACCAACTTCTGTTGCAATTTGTCACTGTTGCGAAGACAAGCCGCCCGCAATCTTCACTCGTTCGTTTATTCATTCGTCTTCTCGTTCGCATCGTCCTGGTCAGCGTCGCAGTAGGGTCCGGAGCCTACCTGGAATCTCTGGGAGCAAAACAGGAGTACCCCCTGTACAGGGCGTTGGGCCATCACGAGCCCATAGTATTCTACAGGGTGCTGAAGTGTACTTGCAGCCACGCTAATAATCGATGCAGTGTGTGCTAAAAAAAGAACCACTATTTTTTGTATTTTTTATACTTTATTTGTACAAAAGAATGACTTTAATTGTGTTAAGTGAGTATAACTTTGCTTAAATTGAGCTATTTTAAGTAAATTTAGGTAGACTTGCAACATACTTCTGCAGATGTTTTTAAGTCCACAGAGTGGATTAGAAATCTACTAAAATCTACTATTTACATTAAGACTGGCAATCCATGGTCCAGTGGAATAAGGCGCTGTCACTATGACCATCACTAGGATGGTGGTTGGTGTGGCGCAACATATAACACCACTACTTGTCAGTAGGTTATTACACCATGTGGGAGACCAGGGTTCAATTCCTGGTCTGGGTGACTGTGCTGTGCTACACTAATAAGAGCTGGGGGGGATTTGCTGATCCAAATTGGGCAGAAAATGGATGGGAAAAAAAACATCAATCTAGTCCTGGATTTTGTTCTTGCTGTAAGCGATGTGCCATATTAACAATTACCATCTTCATAAATGCAGACACCCAGCAACAGAGAAAGTGGTAATCTGCTATTACAGCCAACACTACAGCCAGACTAGCACCAATCCAACACTGTATAGAAAACAAGTGAACACATAGGGGGTGTAGTCTAGGGGGAATGACTACACAGTGATGGTGAGAGAGAGGGAAAAGACATACAGAGATGGTGTTGGGGGCCAATGGGAAAGGTGTGAATTGTATTCAAATAGTTTGTATTGCACTCACAAACCCACTGTACATTACTGAACCAGCACAGCTGGACAACCCACAATCCATTTGCCAATAGTCAGGGTCTAACATCAGTTATTATGAGTTGATTGAACTCAACAATATAGTTGAGTAATATGTGGGATAGAACCAGTTTATTTATTTGGGTAAAAACAGCTTGTAGGATTACAGGATACTTATATCATTTTATGAGACATTTCACGTGTGCTTTAAGTGAAACACTGTAGCTGCTTTTAATACACTTACCTGTATTTTTTTTTTATTTAATGCCCTTTTTGAGAAGTATATTACATTAAAACAAACTTATTTTTGAACTAAAATGTATACTTCATAGTAATGTATTTATTAAAAATATACTATATTGTGTTTTTGTCAGTTTATGTCAGGGTGATCAATATTTACTCGCAGTCATTTGATGAAAGGATAATATATTTACAACATGCAGTTAAGTGCATCGTAATGACTAGTTATAAAATGCCACATCACCCTCTGTTGTGGCATTATGTACATTTAAAGGATTTATCCCTTGCAGGTTGTTATTATTTTAATATCCTATTCAAATATAACAATTGTCATTTAATTACATAATGAGCTGCTCAATGAATTACATTTACATTTGATTTGCATTCTATTTCAGCAAGTTCGAGTCTGCACTCCAATTTGTGTTTTTATTTCAGTGTCAATAAACAATATAAAACATGACAAATATGTGAAAGACTTTTGTTTTTCCTTCAAAAGACAGAGAGTGTACTTATAAACCATGAACCTTTTCATCAAATTCCAGTCATAATAAAGCATCTCCTCTTTTAGCAACAAACACAGCTGTGGTTTGGATTGAGGCTTATGTTATTTTATGTGACAGTTCAAGTGAAGTACTGTAGTAGCTGTTTTTAATACAGTTTGCAGAACAAAAAAAAACAAGTATTTGGGAAGTACATTAAATTAACTAAAATTATACTTCATAGTAATGTATTTATTACTAATAATAAATATATATAATATTAATAATATATACTATATTTTTAAAAGGGGATCAAAGTTTTGTTGTAGTCATTTGATGAAATCATAATAATTCATTTTTTAAACATATTTTAAGTACATACACCTGATAGTATTTTTATTACATACTTAGAATCCACTATCCTCAACATTAGGTGTGAAAGGGATGCAGGGTATGCAGTGTGCATGAGGCAAAATCCCTTTTTCTTCAAGACACTTAAATACAATGTGCAATACCCCCCCCCCCAACATGTGCAATTACCTGTAAATAATCTGTAAATAATCTGTAAATAATATTGTTATCACTTTTTACTTTTTCTATTATTTAAATTGTGTATATAGTGGTAATTTATCTATGTTTTTGCATCTGAGTGTCTTTCTATCCCTTTTCTGCTGTGATATCTTTTAATTATAAAATACATTTAAAAATGTAACAATTAACATCAAATAATTTAATTGGAGTTGACTTGTTCATATTAGATTTAGTCAAATAATGTGAATACAATAATTATTGATCAGTGTGTTTAACTATTTCCAAAAGACTTCTGAAGGAGATTCATTATTACGGATAGACCTTGTTTACACCTGGTCACTTCATGCGCCTTGAGTATCAGGGTTACACCTGGATACACATAATAGCACAAGTGTAAACACACCCAGGACTCATTTCAACCAGACACAAATCCGATCACTCGAACCACTTCAGGAGAAGGTCTGAGACACATTTAAAGCTACATATTGAATCAAATAACATTTATTGTCACATTACACGGGTATACAGGTGTAAAGGTGAGTGCCTCACAACAGTAGAAGCAGATATTTACCAAATAGAAATACTAAATATGAATATACACATTAACTTACACTATATACACTCTTTTTGTATAGAGAGTATTATAGCAGTGTAAACATATCCGGCTCTCCAAGACACCTTCCACAACTAGAACACATCTGAAACAGTCTGACTAACCAGAGACGCATTTGACCACCTAGTGTAAATGCATGTGTCTCAAATCGTATCAGGATACAGTCCAGATACTACTCACATTAAGTGACCAGGTGCTAACAGGGTCATAGTTATCTCTCAGCAGCTGGTTTCTAAGATTCTATTTTTCAACCATATTGAATTTATGATGCATTTATGATTCATTAAATGCTTAATTATTGCTTTGTAGTATCTAATTAGCAATGAGTAATACCTCACTTTGCAATCAAAGTGCTTACTGAGCATTATTACAACTAATCTAATCCAGGTATGTGCTCACGAGTCTCACAGCAAATAACAGTGGCTCAGCGGTTTAATGCAATTTCGCCATCAGCGACTAAGTCTGAGAGAGCACAATTGGTCGTGCTCCCTCTGTTCCATCATGACTCTTAAAGTGATGTGGGCTAGCGCAGGCATCTGTTAGCTGGTGTTAGATTACACTAGTTACACTAATAAGAGTCTGTGGGCAAGACTCCTAACACTACATTGGCCTCTCTCAGTAATACAAGTAACCTTGTAAGTCGCTCTGGATAAGAGCGTCAGCTAAATGCCGTAAATGTAAATGTAAAGGGTGGGTTTATTGCTAGTATCAAACTGGGAGAAAAATGAAATGTTTGACAATTTTTTAAATAAATTAAAAAGAAAGAAAATATAGAAAGAAATTCCTAATTCAGGCTTTTAACAAAGACCACAACCTTAATAACCCCCTAAGCTGCGTTCTGGAAAATGAAATGCAATTCTTATATCCTTATGTTTCTATAATTCAAAGATTCCAAACCCTGATGCTGGCCTACAAAGCCCAGAACGGACCAGTCCCTCTATACTTGATGGCGATGGTCAAAGGCCGATCCACACCAAGAGCCCTTCCAGCTTCAAGTACCACTCGGCTCGACCCGCCATCCCTCAAAATCCACGGAAGACGAGCGTCCAGACTTTTTTCTGTCCTGCAGCGAAGTGGTGGAACGAACTTCCCCTGGGTGTCCCAACAGCAGAGTCCAACGCTCGCTGTCTTCAAACCCAGACTGAAGACCCTCCTCTTCTGAGAGTACTTGGGCGAATAGCGGTCACCCTATTGACTTGTGTTTTCTTGGGTAAATAGCAAAGCACTTTTGTTAGTCGCTCTGGATAAGAGCGTCTGCTAAATGCCGTAAATGTACAATTATTCCAATGTTTACAAAAAAATTGCACACTTACATCTGATGTAAATGGTATTAAAGTATTTCCTTGCCAAAATCTTTGACACAATGTTTTGTTGCTAAAGCAGAAAACCTAAAAAAGTACAATAACTCAGACAATACACACTTGGGGGCAAATTTAGTCAACGTGATTTTCCCCCCGAACTATCAGTTTAGGAAAGTCAAGCATTTCAAATTTGGCTGCCCAATTAAACATCTGTTCCCAACATCATTTCTCCAAGTAAAAGATAAAGACAACCAACCACGACACTAATCTGCCCGTTTGTGAGGTTCACTTCCACTTGTTTCGGTTTTCAGATCTTGCGAGAGTCCGTCTCTGAAAGCGACGGCATGACGAAATCTGCCTCACTGCATTTGTCCAAATGACAGTGCAACTTCGGCCAGTGTACACAGAAAAGGATAGAAATCATTGGTTGTGGGCTGATCGGCCTTTCATCTTTTCCTGTCTAACAGATCGTTACTTTCCACGGTCACATCAAAGTACGGCCGGCCAGAGCTCCCCAAGGCTCCATTTCCCCTTCAGTCTCCAGCCCACAAACTGGAGAAAGCCGGATTTCCTGTGAGCTTTAATGTGGACTACAGCCCCTCTCGGCTCTGCCTGTCTGACAGTAATAAGCCCAGTCTCTCTGTTTCTGCACAGTATTCATCACTGCTTCCCGTTAATGAGAAATCTACAGAACAGTGTCGGACAAGTCATTTACATCAATCAAAGCAACAGACAATGAAGCTCCTGCCTTTGCCTCCCTGCTGATATTTTAATGCTCATTAATACTGTCCATAATAATGAAGCAAAGAATATACTGTATTTGAGGAGGTCAAAGCTGATGGAGCTGAAAGAAAGCTGGTAAATGTGAGTGTAATTAAACTCATTATGAATATGTTGTTGATATGACTATATGTAAAAAAAAAAATATATAATAATAATAAAAAAGGTGCATCTGCATATAGGAGTCATATCTCAAACTGCTGAGGTCATAAAGTCATACTTTTCCAATAAGGCTAAGGCAGAGCCGGCCCAAGTCAATACTTAAATTACATGTCCGCTTAGGGCCCCTATGCCACCAGGGGGCCTCCAAGAGCACCAAGCTATCATGATAAAAATAGACATATTTTAAAATAACATTGAATGATAAAACGAAATGGTATAACACAAAATTCATTTATTTTCATAGTTTGCACACCAGTACTAGGATACATACCACTTGGGTGGTGGATAAAGGCCCGGGTGCTTCAGCGTATTGCACAATATCTCTCTCCCCATGAAATGATGAAGCATCTGGTGCTGAGGTGGTAGTATGGGGGCCCCCAAATAAAAAAAAAATCTGTTAAGGGCCCCATTAAGGCTTAGGTCAGCACTTAGGTTTAGAGATTAAGAAGTGAAGATGACTATGGAAGCCTGAAATGTTCAATTAGATTAGAAAATAATACTAAAACTCATCACTTTGTCTATCAATAGCTATGGGTTGCTGTGGGCCGCTGTTATTACAAGCTTCTATGACCAGAAAATAGCCCCACTAGAGTAATACACCTTACTGCCTAATATATATATATATATATATATATATATAGAAAGAAAAGACCTAAGTAACTTTTGCATAACAATTTTTATTCTTTAAAATGTTATATATATATATAACATTTTAAGAATAAAAATTGTTATGCAAAAGTTACTTAGGTCTTTTCTTAAGGCCTATTAACACCAAGTATATATGTTTTAGATGAAAACAATGGATTTAACATGGTGGAACCTTCATACCTGATGTTTTCTGCCATCCGTGCTCTAGAAACTCCATAGTTCTCCGAAATTTCCACTCTTTAATCTATAAAGTCTTTATTGCACTTTATTACAACTACTAATGCAATTAAACGCATTATTCATATAATAGATTTTCAATTTTGTCCTAATATTAAGTGCTTAGTGAAAAAATAATTAAAAAATGTCTAATTCAGGCTATATTGATGTTTTATAATGCAATTATTCGTGCACCAATCTGCCCTAACATTAAAACCACATGCCTAATTAATTTAACTGCATTGTCATTATACTAATAC